>NW_016814758.1:126792-161551 GCF_001698545.2 Rhinopithecus bieti | reverse complement strand
CCACTGGGGCCTATCATGGGGAGCGGGGAAGGGGGAGGGATTGCATTGGGGAGTTATACATGATATAAATGATGAATTGATGGGTGCTGACGAGTTGATAGGTACAGCACACCAACATGGCACAAATGTACATATATAACAAACCTGCACGTTATGCACATGTACCCTAGAACTTAAAGTATAATAATAATAATAAAAACATGCTGAATTAAGACTAAGATATTGTATTATTTATGTGAAAATAAAATTGTTTCTATATCCATCCTATGATGTATTGGTAGTTCTGAACATGGAGAAAATGTTTTCTGGAGGACGGCTGTGGGGGCTCAACCTTCAGTCTTGTTTTGGTGAACATCTTCACGTAAGTGTTTAATAGAAGCACATACAATGTGTTTAACAAATTACTGTTGGATGGCTAGATTACAGTGGTGACCAAAACAGAGTTCAAAATGCCTTAAGGTTGTTACACTCTATATAAACCAAAATAGAATGAAATAAAATGAAAAACATGGGAATTGTACATTTACATTAAAATTTTATAGATTTTATGAATACAGGTGTGAGGACATGGCCTTGAAGGGTAGGTAGTTCATGTGAGTTCTCAATATCAAAGCTGCCAGAAGCTTAAACAGTTGAGACTATGGAGACATCTGTGATGTGCACTGGTCAGAGCTCACCTATTCCATTTTTTCCAGTTCTGAGCCCCACCATTTAAGAGCAATATGGAAAAAGTAGAATTGGTTCAGAGGAAGGTTTGCCCCCAGTCATCCATTTGTGTTTATGCTATTTCTGCTTAGGGCATTTTTATCACTACTCCTTTTAATTGTAAGGTTCTGCCTTATAAATTTGGTAGTTTTGGAATCCACCCTTTTGGGTGAATTCCTTTTGGAATTTAGATTTAAACATAAATGAGACTTCTTCAGAGCACTCCTCTAACAACATTATCAAAATTAACCACCTGACTCCCCATTCCTCATCACCCTCTATTATCTTACCCTATTTTACTTTTCCTTCAGTTTTCTTTTCTTTTCTTTTCTTTTCTTTTTTTTTTTTTTTTTTTTGAGACAGAGTCTCACTCTGTTGCCTAGGCTGGAGTGCAATGGCACAGTCTCAGCTCAGTGCAACCTCCGCCTCCCGGGTTCAAGCAATTCTCCTGCCTCAGCCTCCTGAGTAGCTGGAATTATAGGCGTGTGCCATCCTGCCAGGCTGATTTTTTCATATTTTTAATAGAGTTGGGGTTTCACCACGTTGTTCAGGCTGGTCTTCATTTTACATTTCTCTCTCTGAAATTATCTTATTTACCTATCTGTTTAGGTGTTAGAAGTGGAAGAATTTCTAATTTCCACTAAAAATTGAAGGATGAGAGGAGGGTTTTGGTTCTCTTGCCTCTCCCATGCTACCCCACAGAAGCACAAAAAAAAAAAAAGTTTGAAAATGAATCATGTAAAGATTGAATGAAGGAAGCTGCTACATTTACAATGGACTAAAGGGTTATAGCAGAGTTTCCTGCAGATGTGTGAAGCACTATCCTGGAACACATCAAGGGAACTGTGGTATAAGACTTTCTCCA
Organism: Rhinopithecus bieti; assembly: GCF_001698545.2. Classification (NCBI taxonomy): domain Eukaryota; kingdom Metazoa; phylum Chordata; class Mammalia; order Primates; family Cercopithecidae; genus Rhinopithecus; species Rhinopithecus bieti. The sequence continues at coordinate 159,981 of NW_016814758.1, read as the reverse complement.
GACATAAAAGTAATCCTTAAACTTAGGATTAGTAAATAGAATTTAAGCAGTCTCATTTTGGTTCAAAATAAGCAGGAGCTTTTTGCTAATTTGACCAGTCTGACAATAGTGCAAATAGCACAAAGTTGTAATAGAGTTGTACTGAATGCAAATAACCAGACAATGCATAATTGTGAATTGGAGAAATTATATAACACAGCCTTATATAAATACAAAGCTGAACTAAATGAAGGCTAAAGTCATCTACACCTGAAGAACATTTCCATGCATAGTACCTAATATGGTTTAGATGTATCCCCACCCAAATCTGTTGTCGAATTGTAGGTCCCATAATCCCCATGTGTTGTGGGAGGGACCTAGTGGGAGGTAATTGAATCAGAGGGCTGGGTTTTTCCCAGGCTGTTCTCATGATAGTGAATAAGTATCATGAGATATGATAGTTTTATAAAGGGCAGTTCCCCTGCACACACTCTCTTGCCTGCCTCCATGTAAAATGTGCCTTTTCTCCTCCTTTGCCTTCTGCCATGATTGTGAGGTTACACGAAACTGTGAGTCCATTAAACCTTTTTTCTTTATGAATTACCCAATCTTGGGTATTTCTTCATGCCGGTGTGAAAATGGACTAATACAGTAAATTGGTACTGGGAGTGTGGTACCACTATAAGGATACTCAGAAATGTGGAAGCAACTTTGTAACAGGCAGAGATTGGAACAGTTTGGAGGGTTCAGAAGACAGGAAAATGTGGGAAAGTTTGGAACCTAGAGAGTTGTTGAATAGCTTTGGCCAAAATGCTTATAGTGACATGGACAATAAAGTTCAGGCTGAGGTGGTCTCAGATGGAGATGAAGAACTTATTGGGAACTGGAGTAAAGTAAAGACTGAAGACATTTTGCCCGTGCCCTATATATCTGTGAAACCTTGAACTTCAGAGAGATGATTAGGGTGTCTGGCAGAAGGAATTTCTAAGTGGCAAAGTATCCAAGAGGAAGCAGAGCGTAAAAGATTGGAAAATCTGCAGTCTGATGATGTGATAGAAAAGTTAGCCACATTTCTGGGGAGAAATTCAACTTGGCTGCAAAATTTTACATAAGTAACAAGGAGCCGAATGTTAATCACCAAGAAAACGGGGAAAATGTTTCCAGGGCATATCAGAGACCTTCACAACAGCCTCTCCCATCACAGACCTGGAGGCCTAGGAGAAAAAAAATGGCTTCATGGAACAGGGCCCAGGGCTCCCCTGCTGTGAGCAGCCTAGGGACTTGGTGCTCTGCGTCCCAGCTGCTCCAGCCATGGCTGAAATGGTCCAAAGTACAACTCAGGCAGTGGCTTCAGAGGGTGCAAGCCCAAAGCCTTGGCAGCTTCCATGTGGTGTTGAGCCTGCAGGTGCACAGAAATCAAGAATTGAGGTTTGGGAACTTCCATCTAGATTTCAGAGGATGTATGGAAATGCCTGGATGTCCAGGCAGAAGTTTGCTTCAGGGGTGTGGCCCTTATGGAGAACCTCTGCTAGGGCAGTGCAGAAGGGAAATGTGGAGCTGGAGCCCCGACATAGTCCCCACTGGGACACTGCCTAGTGGAACTGTGAGAAAAGGGACACTGTTCTCCAGATTCCCGAATGGCAGATCCACTGACAGCTTGGACTGTGCACCTGGAAAAGTCACAGGCACTCAATGCTAGCTGTGAAAGCAGTTGGGAGGAGGGGTGCTGTACCCTGCAAAGCCATAGAGGTGGAGCTGCACAAGGCCATGGGAGCCTACTTCTTGCATCAGCATGCCCTGGATATGAGACATGCAGTCAAAGGAGATCATTTTGGAACTTTAAGGTTTAATGACTGCCCTATTGGACTTTGGACTTGAATGGAGACTGTGGCCCCTTTGTTTTTGCCAATTTCTCCTATTTTGAACAGGTGTATTTACCCAATGCCTGTACCTCCATTGTATCTAGGAAATAACTAACTTGCTTTTGATTTTACAGGCTCCTAGGTGGAAGAGACTTGCCTTGTCTCAGTTGAGACTTTGGACTTGGACTTTTGAGTTAATGCTGGAATGAGTTAAGACTTTGGGGGACTGTTTGAAGGGCATAGTTGTGTTTTGAATTGTGAGAACATTAGATTTGGGAGGGACTGGGGCAGAATCATATGGTTTGGTTGTGTCTCCACCCAAATCTCATCTTGAATTGTAGCTTCCATAATCCCCATGTGTTATGGGAGGGACCCAGTAGGAGCGAATTGAATCATGGGGGTGGTTTTACCCAATGATTTTCTGATGATAATGAATATATCTCATGAGATCTGATGATTTTATAAAGGGCAGTTCCCCTGCACACACTCTCTTGCCTGCAGACACATAAGATGTGCCTTTGCTCCTCCTTTGCCTTCTACCTTGATTGTGAGGTTTCCCCAGCCATGTGGAACTGTGGGTCTATTAAACCTCCTTTTCTTTATAAATTACCCAGTCTCAGGTATTTCTTCATAGCAGCATGAAAAACTAATACAGTAAATACCAATAAAGATCCAGGCCGGGCATGGTGGCTACTGCCTATAATCATAACATTTTGGGAGGCTAACAAGGCAGAATCACTTGAGGCCAGGAGTTTCAGAACAGCCTAGGAAACATAGTGAGACCCTGTTGCTAAAAAAAATTTAAAAAAATTATCTAGGAATGTCAGTGGACACCTGTAGTCTAGCTACTTGGGAGGCTGAGGTGGCAGTATTGCCTGAGCCCAGGAGGTCAAGATTACAGTGTGCTATGATGCTGCCATTGCATTCCAGCATAGATTCCAGAGAGAGAGAGAGAGAGACCCTGTCTCTAAAAATAATAAAAATAAAAATAACTGAAGAAGTTTTTTGGTTTGTTCTGCCATTACACCAAGGAGGAACTCAAACTGGAAAGATAACTACCAAAGCAAAGCTTAGAACCAAGAAGAATTCACTTCACTTGGATTTATTTTTGTTATTCTCTTACATTGCTAGTTTTACAGGTATACAGACAAAAAATAAAAGAATGAATGGCAAAGGGGATCTCATTTATGAAACTAGGATTCTAATGTTCTGTTGAGCAAGGGCTCTAATTATTATTTAATAAGACAATTTCCCTAAGACATGTTATTTACCAGACTGGCTGTGTTAATGAGGATGCTTTGCATCTAATTTAAAGCATTGCAATAAGCATTTTTATCACAAAAAGGACAAACCTTCTCTAAATAATCAAAGCTCTTATTAGGGGAAAACTTTTTGTAAATAATTATTTATTCCTAAATGGAAGTCAAATGCACCACTAAATGTCTTCCAGGGAAGTGTGAAGCTTTAAATAGTGCATTTAACATGAGACAGTCCCTTGGAAAACACTCTGAGGATGCCACATTTCCATCTTCCAATAAATTCCAAGGTCCACATAACAGAATCTGCTGAAGTCATCAACCTGAACTCACCCCAGTTGGTTACTGATTTGTTTGCATAAAATCCTGTTACTCAGGCTGGGCATAGTGTCTCACACCTGTAATCTCAGCACTTTGGGAGGTCAAGGTGGGAGGATTGCTTGAGTCCAGGAGTTTGAGACCCGCCTGGGCAACATGGAAGACCCTGTCTCAAAAACAGAACAAAACCTGTTACCTGGGTGCTTCCAAAGCGAACCTCAATTGTAAATTTCTTTTGTAAATTTCACACCAATTCCTTCTACTCACTGTTAAGATCAGTAAATGGAGCCAGTAATCTAATCCAAGAGTTTCAAAACATCAGGGTTTACCATGAGGCATCAATTTCCACCCACTTACCTCCCCCATTATTGACATGTCACTTTTGTCTAACATCAGTCTCTCATCCAGTAACAAAGATATCCCAACATACAGGCTTCAACCACCTTGTCTGTCTTTTACAATCTCTTCAGTAAAGACATGCTCAAGGATGTGTGATGCAAACTCAGTGAACTGGAAACCTAATTATGGAGTTCTTCTGTTCCTCCCTTCAATTTACCTTTCTTTGGCACACACTGGTATATTGCCCTAAAATATTCCTTCTTGTGCATGGCTGGCATTGCCCCTTTTCTTTTCCATTTTCTCAATTCACATATTAAGATTATATTTTAAAATTTTAATTTAACAAATGACTTTTTCTCTAACCCTCATTCTAAGCCAAAGTCTTCTTCTAGAATCTCCTTTCTGCTCCCTCTTATCCAAAGTGGAAATGAATCACAGCATTGCGAGAGAGGCACGTTTCTTACCATTTTCTTTGGGTGTGGCAGGCAATTGCTTTATGCAGTAGAGAAGATGGGCAATCTTTTATGAAGGGCATGAACTATAAAGTCTTACAGACCTATGTTTAGTGCCTAGTTCTTCTGATTACCTGATGCTAATACTTGAGCAAGTTACTTAGCATCATGAAGCATCAAAATCCTTACCTACCTTACAAAGCAGGATAATAATAGGCCTGCTTGGGAGAGTTGTTGAGAAGTTTATTCATTCTATAAGTTAATAAATATAAAGGATTCAGTATGATGCCTGATACATAGTAAGTACTCAGTCATTACTAGCTATTATTTTTATTACTATTTATATTCGATTAATAATGTCAGCAGCAGTGCAGGGAAGCTGGTGTCTATTTCTAGTATTGCATGTCAAGGTTGCTGTAAATCTAGAAACTGGCAGCATCTATGCTCTCTTTTCATTGCAATGCCCCCAGTACAGCTAATTTTTTATTATCTCACCTGGATCAGATCACAGCTCCTAGCATGGCCTCCACTTGCAAGGGCTTCCAGTTTACCATCCAGTTCATTCTCTTTAACTGTTGCAGCTATCTTCGTTAAAGACATCTTTGGTTATTTAACTCTTCCTTCTGTGATGTTTTCTGCTCATCAAATAACACTGAATGCCCTTACCATAACATTTGAGGTCCTCTAAAGTCTAGCCTCAAACTACTATTAGCTTTCAGTATCCATCATAAGGCTAAAGAGTGGATAGAAAGATGCAGCCTCATGTTGGTGGCATAAGAAGTCATGGAAAGAAGGAAGGGTTTTCCACTTGGCTGAATAGGGTGATAGGACTACTACTAATGAAGAAAGCAGCACTTCTAACATCAACAAAACTTCACTTTCTAAAATTAAAATAATAACTATGAAAAGACCCCTAACACTGTTACCCACTTCTATATTCTAAATGTTTCACTTAACATTCAAAAAATGTATGCCAGAAGCATCCATTTTAGAGAGGCTTTGAAATGTCCAATGAGAAGGTTTACCTTCTCCTCAGTCTCCTTATCTATTGTGATCTGAGTGTTGTAGGTCATTTTTCTCTACCTATCTGATGTGGCACAAGCCACCTCCTCTCTTGATGACCACAAGCACTTTTTGAAATGGTGTGTAGGTCATGTGCATGTAATAAAACAAACAAACAGAAAATCTGTAATAATAACATGCTAAAGGATTGTGGGTGATTCCTGGTACTGGGTTAGCATGCACTCCCCTCCTTACTTCCTGTAATGAAATTCCAGTAAAAAATGAAGGCTTGTCTGAGTCTGGAGCCTCAAAAGTAAGGGACTGACTATAAGGGTAAGTGTGGAGGAAGTGTTTTTGGTCAGACTACTCTTGCAGTTTGGGGCCACCTGTGAGCTCACAGTCTCTGAGGCTCATTTTGATTGCACTTTCTTCTTTTTAGTTTGGTGGGCTTTCTACCCACACATGGCTTTGGTGAGAAGTAAGGGTCATGTTGGCATGAGGAGGAGGTCATAGGGAAGCAGGACCTGGAACACCCCCACCTACCTGCCACCTTTCCTACCTAATTTCATAAACCTCACATTGAAGCTTTGTAGGGTCTGCTTTTTTTTTTTCCTACTATATTTGCTCATGTTATTCCCCCATCTTTGTGCCCTTTCTTTCAACTCTCTCCGTTACATTCATCTTCAGTCTTCAGGGAAAGGTTTCTCAAACTTCTGCACAAGTCCTCTCTTTGACTAGTCTATACGTAGGTAGTTATTTGCACAACGGTATCTTACCTCTAATCGTCTGCCAACTCCTTCAAGGCGAAGACCATGCCTCTCTCCAGTTCTCCTACCTCCTGCCCTAGCCCCTAACAATTCTTGAATAGCCAGGTGATGGCAGTCTACTCAGCTCTTTTCCTGAAAACAGTAGGAAAATAAATTGTGAGGAAATATAACAAAAGTCCCTTTCTCAAGTCTCAGAGGTGTTTAGACCAAGTAGTGAAAGAGCTCACAGGTTGTGATAGGCCCTGGCTTGATCATTTGTGACAAGTAGCTCTTCTTTAATATCTATTGGCTGTACCCAAGCTGCTATCAGCTCCTCTTTTCCTTGGGGGGCTTCTTAGTGTCTATGTATCCATCCAAAATATTACTTTTTATGAGGAAATTTTGCCTGAAACACAAAATCTTTGCAAAGGTGTCTGTTAGCTCATAATTCACAGGGACTTGGTCTTTGCCCATGCTCACCCTACATTTGCCTGACTTTGAAATACTGACAAGTACCCTCAGGCTTGAGTGCTGAATTTGCTGTGGTTGTGGGCATACAACTTGGGTTGTCTTGCTCGTCTTGTGAGGTGTAAGGCTTTTCCCCACTTCCCATTTCCTGTAGCTTTCCACTGCCTACCATTTCCAGATGACAGTCTCTGCAACTTCTAATAATCCCTTCGCTAGGATCAAGCTTGGAAACAAACAGCTCTTTGCACATGTTAAGTGCAAAATAGCCTTACTGGTTGTATAATTAATCAATAGTCTGTTTTTTCATGTGATAAAATTAATTTGAAGATAAGTCCTTTGACTTTGCAGGATGCAATGAAATCATCTAATTTATTACAACAATAAATGCATCTGCATCTTCCCTAAGGAAATGATAATGACACTGGCCCTTGATTTCTCTGGAGTGGAAATAAAGTTCAAATCACCGGGTCTTCACAAAGTATTTTACACCTCCCACCATCTGTGTACTTTCTCACTCCTGCTATATTCCCATGTGGCATCAAGGCTAACACGTATAATGTGCTTTCTAAACTACAGCATTAAAATGCTAGATTCTGGACAATGGACAAACTCCTAAGCTTCTTCCTAAGAAAGTGCCCTCTAGTTCTGCACCATTGCTGACATAGAACTCTCATAGTGACAGCCTGTTAGTCTTATGTCTTTAAAGTACCTCGTTTGACCAGCCTGGCCTCTAGTCTATATAAACCATAGAGGGTTTATAACAGACTTATAGATTTAGAAGAAACCTAACACGTAAATTAATTGAGGGATTTTTCAGGTATCTTAAAGTAGTACCCATTGTCTAAATGAAATACAGGTTAAGTATCCCTTATCTGAAATGCGTGGGACCAGAAGTGTTATGGATTTTGGACGTTTTTGAATTTTGAAATATTTGCATATACATAATGAGATATCTTGGGGATGAGACACAAATCTAAACTTGAAATTCATTTATATTTCATACATATCCCATATACATACCATAACAATTATATACAACATTTTTAGTAATTGTATTTATGAAACAAAGTTTATATACATCCTTCTGGCTCAGCCACCTGAGTAGCTGAGTTTGTAGGTGTGGACCATCATGTCTGGTTCTATATTATGTTTTAAATAATTTCTTCAAACACAAACAATTCCAGGTAAACAGTAATTCTCCAGGTAGTGTTTCTTGACTTGACCAATTGGCATAATGCCTTCATCTGTTGAGAGCTTTCCATGGGATCCTACTGTACTGGACAGGGCTTCACAGTAATGTCACTTTGTTAGGCTCATTGGAGTCTAATTTTGACTCTGAGAACAACATCTTCCATTACTAAAATTATTCATATAAAGTATTCTTCAGAATCAAACAGCTTGTCCCCAATACTCACTAAATTATTTCAATTATACTCTAAGGGTTCATTCATTCTATTCTCCATATAGACAGTGGGTAGTAACTCACTGTGGAAACAATGACAAATATTCTGCAAACTGCTTTAGATAGGAAAATACAAGCCTCCATTTGCAGAGACTGATAAATGACAGAGGCCAAAGAAGGAGACATGTAGATGCACAGAGACTGGGGAGATAAGAGTATAAGGACAAGATAAACCTCCATCTCTGAGGGAAAGAATGACAATGATTAGGAAGCTGTCTCACTACAGATGGTTCCCCCTCATTGCCCTCCAGAGGAGCTTATCCACCAACAGTGGGAAGCCCATTACTCATGAAGTGTCCAGTTCGAAATGATGTTCAACTCTGCTCTTGGGGATGTAACCAACCACCAACCCCAGCAAACCCTTCTTCCATGAATAACCACAAATACGATGGTTTGGACCAATGTAAGCCCTCACCCACTCATGTAAAAACATAAACTTGGTCTTGAATATCTTCTTTGGAGATAGTAGCACTAGCAAAGTGGAACTAAGAAGAATTAGCCTAAAATTTTCTGCTGAGCAAGGAGGTTGAAAGAACACACCATCAAGTTATATATAAATAGTTATATATAAATTAGTTCTGTGTCATGGTTGAGCACACTAATGGTGTAGATGTCAGTCAATACCACAGCAAAATACCAATTTAAATGAATCATTCCATAGAGTACCCAGTGCAGAAAGAGCTTAGGTGTAACAACAGGGAGGCAGTTCACTTTCCTGCTTCCTGCTTTACTCTCAGCTGCAGGTAAACACATGCCTGCCTTCCTCTGAACTGAATCAGAGAATAGATTGAAGGTTTGACCTGGGAATGAAAAAAGTGAAGGATAAAGATTGGCTGAATGGATGCTCTGAGGTGACTCCTTTCTCTATAGTATAATTGTGAAAATAAGTATTCAGCAGCATCAGAGGAGGAATTTGTTGAAGAAAGAGGATAAAATGAGATTATGTCTGAGAATGGCTGCCAAGATAAAATGGTGCAAAATTCAAGTTTTTTAAATGAATTTTATTCTTCAGCTTGGGAATTGGCTCACTTAATTATGGAGGCCAAGAAGTCCCATGATCCGCCATCCCCAAGTGGAGAACCAGGAAAGCCATTGGCATAATTCAGCCTAAGTCCAAAGGTCCAAAACCCAGGGCAGCCAATGTTGTAAGCCCCACTGATTTGGGTTCAAAGGCCTGAGAACCAGGAGCACCAATGTCCTCAAGCTGGAGGAGACAGAGTTTCTGAGTCAAACAGAGAGAATAAATTTGCTCTGGTTTCTTTCTGTTATTGTTGTTGTTCTATTCCAGCCCTCAAGGGATTAGATGATGGTCACCCACATTGGTGAGGGTGGATCTTCTGTGCTCTGTCTAGTCATTCAAATGCTAATGTCTTCCAGAAACACCCTCACAAACATAACCAGAAACAATGGTTCACCAGCTATCTAGATATCCCTTTGCCCTGTCAAGTTGATGCACAAAAAACCATTATAAGTAGAAATATTTGTGAAGTGTATGTGAATATCTCTGAAAACACGGTAACTTGAGTCAAAGTGAAAGTTAAATGAAGGAGTGAGCCAGGCAGTGCTCAAGGAGGAGAGTGGCCTTGGCAGAGATACTGGGAATGTCTAGCAAAGCTCAAGAGAAGGGAAAGGTGAGAGAGGCATTAGAGGGACATCCTGTAGGTCAGAGAGGTCATGGAAGATCTTTAGATTGTATTATGAGTAAGGTGAGCATCTGTACACTTACAAGCAAAAAAGTGACTGTTGAGAATGACTGAAAAAAGGGGATAAGGTCAGAGACAGGATCCAGATTCTAGACATCTTGCCCTGTACTTCTGGATTGCAGAAGACCCCATAATGTCCATACGTTCAGCTTTCCCTGTTAGATGATTCTTTAGGCCACTAGAGCTGACTCCTTACATCCCATTCTCACCTCCTTGCTCAGGCAGGTGAGGTGAGATCTAAAGATAAGTCCTGGGTTTCGTAGCTCCTTGGATCAGTCAGATGAGCCCTGTCTCTTCTGTTGTTCCATCAAAGACCTGTGCACAGATGATGAGGTACAAAGAGTGTTCACTAAAGACAAGCGGTCCCCATGCATGTCACTGACATTACCAGAACTTCTTGTATCAGGTAGTTGTTTTTGTCGTCCTAAGATGGACCTGCACACAGCAAGGAAGCTGCATGAACTGGGACAGTCCCTTAGCCTCCCTGTGACTCACAGTGGCATCCTCAATGCCTTGTACTCTACAAATGTTAATTAAAAGAAACTTGGTGAGAAAAACAACAGTAATCCTAATGTAGCCATTTATTCATTCATCATTTTCCTACATGTGCTTATTAAGCACCTGCTGTGTCCTAAGCAGTGTTTTGCACAGTGATGCAGCAGTGAACAGAACAGACAGGTTCTATCTTAATGGAAGAAGAGAGAAACAGTAAAGAAGTATATAAACAATAAGATAATTTCAAATGCTATTATGAAAAAAATATAGAGCATCAAGGACTTAGGACATTGTTTGGGCTGCAAAGTGAAGGCAGCATTAGACAGCATCATCAGGATCAGTCTCTTCTAAGGATCAACCTGGAGTACCAAGAAGAAACTAGACGGGCAAAGATCTGCAGTGATTGCAGCTAGTGCAGTTACTGTAGTACCCCAAGTGGCCACTGGTGGTTAATAATCCCAGAAACAAGGTCGTGGTAGGTAGGCATATTGAAGTTAATGCAACCACAAATAGCAACCAGAAGAGCAAAAATGCGGATTATAAATCATGCGTGCTATAAAGGACACATGCAATGTATGGTTTATTGCGGGCACTTTCACAATAGCAAAAGGGTTGGATCACCCAAATGTCCACCAGTGGAACGACTGGATTAAGAAATGTGGCCATATCACCATTGGAATACTTTGCGCATAAAAAGGATGAGTTTGTGCTGTAGGGACAGGGATCAGCCTGGAAAACCCATTCTCTCAGCAACTATCGCAAAGGACAGAAAACACACCACATGTTTCTCCCTCATAGGTGGGAATTGCAATGAGGTCACTTGGACTTGGGGGGACATCACCACGGGTCCTTTTAACTGGGGAGGGGAGGGCGGGAGGGATTGCATTGGGAGTATATACCTGTGTAAATTGGACGAGTTGATGGTGCAGCCACCACCAACATGGCAGGATACTATGTCCAACCCTGGCGCTACTCAGACCCCAATGACATGTACCCGAACTTTAAGTATAGCTACTTATATATATGTGTGTAAATTTATACTAATTATATATATATTATGTGTGTAAATATATATATATGTGTGTGTATAATATATTATACTGTGTGTGAGTGTTATATATTACTATATATATAATAAGAGCAAAAATACCCAGTAAGTCCTCTTTTGAGCAAACCCAAGTGGGAAGTCACTGTTTGTAGCAGTCAACCTCAGGACTGCACTCTCTGAATTGCCCTGATGGCTGCCAGGCTCCTAAGGGCCTTGGTGTCATGCAGTGACCCTCTGAACTGCTCCTTCCTTCTGACCTATGCCCCTAGCCTCCAGGCTCTCTGCTCTTATAGGACCAGCTGGCAATGTCATCCTCTGCTCTGGGAAATACCACAGACGATGACCAATCTGTATTTGGGCATAAAGCACCAGATGTGTGCACTGTGACAGTGATGGTTCCAACTCTGACAGAAGGGCAAAGTTCTCAGGCTCTCTGGTTCCATCTCCTTGTATCCTGGGAGATAAGGTAGCCTTTGAGAATATAGAAGAGAACAGATACTAATGCCTTATTTATCTGCCCTTGCAGGCAAAGGATGTTTTCCACATGGGGGAAATTCCAGGTAACAGAAGTTTATTCCTCTGCCTCCTAATTAAAAAGCAACAACAGCAAAAGACACACTGGTTTTATTTGCTTATACTCCATAAAGCATCAAATATATACACACGCATACATACACACACACACACACAGAAACATATTTGTTTTGGTTTAGTCTTGAGTAAGTGGGATTGAAACGTTTCTACGACAGGTGACAATCTACCTCCCTGTGTTTTATTAATCTTAATGAACTTAAATGAAACCGCTCTTAATGGTTCAGGGTTATCTGTAGGATTGGAGGATCTAACAAGGTTCAGAAAATGGAGCCAGGCTACTAGCTATTTGGAGAGGAACTACCTTCTTTCAGTTTCATTTTCTTCCCAAATTTTAAAAATTCTTCCCCTTGCTGTTACATTCCCATCTACCACTTACTGTTCTCACAGTCATTGCTGCAGTATAATCACTCTACCTACCTTTTCCCACTCCCATCCTCTATTCAATCCTAATCTGTTTTAGGTTTGGCAGCTGATTAGAAATGTGCACAGAATGGTTAAATAGTCATATTATGAATGAGAACTTGAGATAAACTTCTATGTAAAAAAAAAGTGCACGATTTTGAAATGTGAACTCTTTGACACATATTGACAGATTTTTACCTTTGAGCCCGATGTTGAAAATGCCCCAAATAAGTAGGAAGTAAAGTTTAGAAATGTATTTTTAAATAGTAAAAGGAGATTTTATTATTATTGTAATTATGACTTTAATGACCTCTTCTGGGAACTTGCATTTAAATATTTCAGCTGGTAGGTATAACTCAGATATTAGAGCAGATATTATGCCTTTGTATCATAGAAAGAACATTGGACTGGAAGCCATGAAAACTGATCCTAGTCATTGCTTGGTTACTAAATGCTTGCGTGATGCTGTGAATGCTACCTAACTTTCCTGTGCCCACTTAGATGAAATCTAAAATGGGTCACGTTGTAATAGTCAATCTGCATCATAAAGTTGTTTGAAAATGAACTGAGGAAATGAGAGTGGAAAATTCCTTGAAAAATAAAAATACCATAAGCATGAATGTGTATTTGCTGTTAATTATTCTTTCAGTCTCTGTCTTAATTTCTTTCATGGTAATGACTAGTAGAAACCAGAATATTAAAGAAAAGATGGCCGAGTCAAAACATAAATGCAAAGCAGTTGAGTCAACAATAACAAATAGAAATCATCAGTTAAAAACACATTTCTTACAAACAAAGTGATTACTTGATTGTAAATGAGTAGTATGAAAATTGGCATAAGTGTGGCATTTTTTTTTCAACAGAATTTTAGATAATTTCAACTCTGTTTAAAATGCCACTGATTAGCACACTGGACTAGAAGCTGGGAAAACTGGGTCTTTGCATTGACTTGTGTAAAATAAAGTAGCTGTGCATTCTTGGGAAGATTATTTCCCCTCTGTGGATCTAATTTTTCTGAAGAATGAAGGCATTGCAACACCATTCTTCAACTCTCCCATGCTTGCTCCTTCTAGGATGTAAAATAAGAGGAGTAGCAAGATCCTCTTTGTCTGGGACATGGGCCATCTGTTGCAGGGAGACTGGGAATCCTGGGGACCAGAGTAGATCATGGTTTCCCCATCTCTCTGCATATAGAACAAGGACATCATCCACATGTTATGAGCTGCTGGAGGGCAGGTACTGTGTCCTGTGTTGTTCAAGCAGTAATGACTTGACACTTCGTCGATGACTATCATCAATCAATGCAACAATGCCTTTATGTCTTTATGGCCCTTTCTTCAACGCTCTGATGGTCATAGTTCAAATAGGAGCACACCAGGTAAACAGTGGGAGGAGACTAATTTAGTGTGCCCTCAATTGGGCACCCAGAATGGCTGACACATGTGTACCCCAATGTATGAGGGGGTCATTCCCAATGGTATGTTAACTACTTTGGGAGTCATGTTGCCACACATAAGAAGCATCCATGGCTGCCTCATTTTAGATAATCTGGGAGCCATGTATAGGGCACTGCCTTAACCAGATCTCTAGCTAAAATTATTCCTTTAACTTTAATCTTTTCATGTATGTTTTATAATTGTGCATTAGAAAAATGCAAACACTCAAGGTTAATGTATTTAATTAATTTAAAGTGCATAGGTGATAAAATGGATCACCCCTAATTTGTTGGCTAGTGCCAAGGGTTGTCATGCCAACAGGTGCTTATGAATTTAAAGAATGATTTAGCCCTGTTCTTTGATCTCCAAATCTAATCTCCAGTTCAGATGGAAGTCTCAGATGTCCAGGTTATATCAAACACAATCTCTTCTCCCAGAAGAGGACTTACCTCAATGCTTCTCAGCTAAATGGTACTAGAAATAATGCACACCCACAGAAAAAGCTATGACCTTCAAAGGCCAAGACAATAAAACTCAGTAGAGGAGTGATAACCATCTCAAATCACTGTCTCCTGGGTGACCAATGGTCATGTCAGGCTGCTGCAGAAACTAGTTGTTCAGTTCTGATTCAGAGACAGAGTTGGATACATTATAGAAAACCAGAGTTGTTGACAACATTAATTGAGCTGAAGCAGGTCATTTCATTTAATCCTGTTGGGATTTAGTACCTCTATATGTATAATAAGGCCACTGTTTTAAAAAAGAAAGAATTACACACTTTTGCTGCCACTCTGGACTCTAATGTCTAAGTGAGATATTGCTATCTGATGTTAGTACACTTTGATATCTCAGATTCCTTCCCAAGACAGTGCTCCAAGAAACTGCTTACCAGTCAAGCAGAATAGACATGTAATATGTGTATCTGAGATCTTTGATCTACAGGAGGAGTTGCTTAGATGCAAACAAGTGGAGGCCATTAGTGGCATTGGTGTTACAGGAAATGTTTAGCAACCAATTTTCCAGAAAAAGAAGTACTAGGCAGAGCTGATTTGGTAGCATTTGCCAATTTCCATTGTGCCAATATTCCCACTGTGGCCATTTCGAGCTAGCAACACATCAATTGTCTTGCAAAATTCTTGACAATTTTACAAAAGACTCCTGTTGTCCACTATAAGTCAGCTCCACCACACTTTTGGTAGTGGCCTCCTGGCTGAGTTGTAGTAGGATCTGTAAACTCAATAAAATTCAATGCAAAAGTTGTATATAATCATCTACATTTTTCTGTGTAGCTGGCCTGTAATTTTCATGAGACATATAATAAGTTCATGGTCCCAAATGGGTTAAAAAACACTAGCTAGATGATATCTAAGGAAGATACTACAATTTATAGCTGGTTCAATTCTCCTTCTTACTCGCCCCCCCTTGTGGTTAAGAAGGCCATGTAACTAATTCTGGGAGGTAATGCATGAGCACACGTGACATCTGTCACTTCCAAGGCAAAGCTGTGCATTTTGAATATGTTTGCCTGGGCTTCTGGGTAACTACATGGAACAGAGGTTCTGCTAATCTGCAATAGGTAATAACATAGTAAGAAATAAATCTTAAACCAGAACAGATGAATGACAAGCAGATTGAAGTCGTAATTTAAAAACCTTCCAACAAAGACCCAGGACCAGATGGCTTTACAGCTGAATTCTACCAAACTTTCAAAAAATAATTGATATCAATACTTCTTAAACTCCTTCAAAAAATAAAGCTGTAAGGAATACTTTCTAACACATTTTGTGAGAAACAAATCACCTTGATATTTTAGGCCCAGACAAAGGTACCAGAAGAAAAGAAAACTAGGCCAATACCTCTGATGAACATTGTTGCAAAAGTCCTCAACAAAAAATTAGCAAATTGAATTCAACAACACATTTAAAAAGATTATACATCATGATCAAGTAGAATGTAGCCCTTTCGGGCAAGACTGGCTTAACAAACATAAATCAATCACATTAATAGACTGAAAGACATAAATCAAATGATGATATCAAATTGATTTAGAAAAATATTTGACAAAACTCCACACACTTTCTTGGTGAAAACTCTTGAAACGTTGGGTATAGATAGTTTCTGCTATAGTTTGGATGTTTGTTCTCCCAAACCTCAAGCTGAATTTGATTCCAGTGCTGGAGGTGGGGCCCTAATGGGAGGTGTTTGGGTCACGGGGGCAGATTCCTCAAAAATAGATTAATATCCTCCTTTGGGGAGGGGGTGAATGAGTTCTCACTCTGTAAATTTCCCTATGAGGTGTTTTTTATAAATAACCTGGTAACTCTCCCTTCATCTCTGTTTTTCCTCTGTTGTCATGTGATTTCTGCACACACTGGCTCCCCTTCCCCTTCTACTATGATTGGAAGCAACTTGAGGCCCTCACCGGATGGAGATACTGGCACCATGCTTCTTGTACAGCCCGAGACCCATGAGACAAATAAGTCTCTGTTCTTCATAAATACCTAGCCTTAGCTATTCCTTTATAGTGACACTAGATGGACCAAAAGAGTTTGTTAGCATAATATAGACCATTTATGAAAAACAGCTAACATGATAATCATAGAGAAAACTGAAAACTTGTCCTATAAGGTCTGAAACAAGACAGGAAGGCCATTCTTGAACTTCTATTCTACAGAGTACTAAAATGCCATGAAGGGTAATTAGACAAGAAAAATAAATAAAAGGTATCCAAAACAGAATGGAAGAGGCAAAATTATCTTTCTCAGATAATATTACATGATCCTATATCTAGAAAACCCCCAAAGCCTCAACCAAAAGAAACTGTTATGTTAGATCTGATAAATAAATGCAGTAACATTGCAGAATATAGAGTCAACATACAAAAATCCATGGCATTTCTATATACAAATGACAATGTAGCCAAAAAAATCAAGAAAACAATCCCATTTACAACAGCATCAAAAAATAATATACTTCAGAATAAATTTAACCAAGGAGGTGAAAGACCTGTACACTGAAAACTAGAAAATATTGGTGAAATAAATTAAAAAGGACAAATATAAATGAAAATATATTCCATGCTTGTGTATTAAAGGAATACTGTTAAAATGTCTGTAGAACCTGAAATAATATGTAGATTCCATGCAATGCCTATCAAAATTCCAATGGCATTCTTCATAGAAATAGAAAAAGCAATCCTAAAAGTCATGTGGAACCACAAAAGACTCCAAATGGCTAATGAAATTCTGAAGGAAAATAGAAATGATACAAAGTTGAAGACATCACATTCCTAATTAAAATTATATCACAAAGCTATAGTAATCAAAACAATAGCAAAAACAGACACATAGACTATGGAAGAGAATAGAGATCCAGAAGTACATTTAAACATATTTGGCCAATTAATTTTGACAAGGGCATAGAAAACACAATGAGGAAAACATAGTCTCTTCAATAAATGATGCTGGGAAAACTAGATTTTTACATGCAAAATGTAAATGGAAACTTTCTCTATACATAAAACTCAACTCAGGTTGGATAAAAGACTTAAACATAAAATCTGGAACCATAAAACTCCTTGAAGAAAACGTAGGGGAAAATCTCCTTGACATTGGCCTTGGCAATGATTTTCTGGCTACAACACCAAAAGCTCAGGCTATAAAAGCAAAAATAAATAAACGGAACCACATTAAACTAAAAAGTTTCTGCACAGCAAAGTAAAGAATGAAATGAAAAGGCAACCCATGTATTGGAAAATAATATTTGAAAACCATATATCAGATAAGGGATTAATACTCAAGATTTATAAAAACTCATAAAACTCAATATTAAGAAAACATATAACCTGATTAAAAAGTGAACAATTGACTTGAACATGTATTTCTCCAAAGATGCCATAAAAATGGCCAATGGGTACATGAAAAGGTTTTCGACATCACTAATTATCAGAGAAATGTAAATCAAACCACTACAAGCTACAACATCACACTTGTTAGAATAGCTATTGTCAAAAAAATAACAGATATCAAGTTTTGGCGAGGATGTAAAGAAAAGGAAACCCCTGTACACTGTTTGAAACGTAGCTTGGTATGGCCAACGGAAAAGTGTGTGGAGATTTCTAAAATAAATTAAGAGTAGAAGTACCTATGATCCAGCAATTCCTCTTCTGGGTACATATCCAAAAGAAATGAAGTCACCATCTCATAAACTTATCCACAATGCGTCAAAATTCACAATAGTCAAGATATGGAAACAACTTAGTTGTCCATCAGTGAAAGAATGGATAAAGAAACTATGGTACAGATATACAACGGAATATTATTCAGCCTTAAAAAGGGTGGAGATGCTGACATTTGCCCCAACATAAATGGACCTGAAGGACATTGTGCTAACTTAAATAAGCAAATCACAGAAAGAAAAAATATTGCATGACCTCACTAATATGTGGTATCTTAAAAAAGAAAGAAAGAAAGAACAGAAAAGGAAAGGGAGAAAAAAAGTCAAATATACACAGATAGAGAATATAGAGAATCATGACTAGGGCCACAGTTGGGGGAGAAAATGGGGAGTTGCAGTTTAAAGGATAAAAGGCAGCAAATATATAGAACAAACAAGCTGAAAAATCTAACTTATAATATGATGACTATAGTTCAAAACAGTGTATTGTGTTGGATGTTTGCTAAATGACTAGATTATTGCTGCTTTTGACAAGGAGGACAGTGATGGGTAAATGTATGAGATAATGGGCATATTAATTTGTTCCACTGTAGTATATGTGTGGCTTAAATCAGCATGTCATATACCTTAAATATAAACAAAAATAACTTTATTTAAAGAAAAAACAGCTTATACTATTAAGTCACCTAGATTGGAGGGTGAATGTAATACCACAGCAAAGTCGAGACAATTGTAAACAATACAATTAATAATGTGCTTTCCAGACCTTAAATTACATAAACTTGAATAAATTATCTGAGGCATTACAGTTGGAATCCTAAATGAATTATTAATCTATGAATAATCCTTTCTTGGAAAATCTCTGCCCTCAGCTGTCATCTGAGGCCTATAGTCTAATCTTAGATTATTTTGCTTTCCTTACGAATTATACCTTTCTTCAAGTTTACTGTTCAAGCAGCCAGACTGGACAATGGGACCCTGTGCCCCATGAAGGACATGGGTTATTATTTATTGAGAACTCATATCACATGCCCTGTACTTTATCTATTCAGGAAACATTTGCAGTGTATATCAGACCATATCAATAGCACCTTTGGTGAGTGCTATGTCACATGTTCAGAGGTTGATCAACTGAGCAGACTTGGCCTTAGATACAGATGAGAAAGGCAGCTATTTGTGATTTAATTTGAGAGACTGTATGTATGCTCCCAGGACACAAACAACTTCCCAATGAGTTTATAACCCAGCCTGAAATTCCACCATTGAAACTGTATCCCTTTGTCCAATTAAAAAATATAAATTACCCTGGGAAGGACGTAAATCAATCACCAGTCACTCCCATCATTGAAAGAAAGTGACACTTGAGAGAATTATTTTTTGTAAGTTGGGTGAGGGCAATGTATTAAAAACCTGGAGCTTTTGTGAGAAAAGAGAAAAGGTGAGGGGAAAAAAAGGGGTCATTTAGGAGTGAGAACATGCCTGGAAAACCCACCTTTAAATCCCTCAGAAATGCATGAATTAGTAAAAGAAGGTACAATTATCACTGACATTTTACATGTGAGAAAAAGAATGGAAGTTGGAGCAGCTAAATGTCTTGTCTTAGGTAACACAGCGTATAAGTGATAAACAATTGATTTAAACCCAGGGCGAATGAGATACTACCATTATTGCTATCATTGTTTATTCCAAATACAGCATATTTTCATTTTCATTTATTCTACCTCTAAAATGTAAAACAATCTTCTTTTTCATTTCATCTAGAATTCATGAACCATAAGGTCTCCCGAAGAAAAGTCAGAAGCAGCATGGCTTAGTATACAGCAGAGATCAAACTATGGCTGAGGACTTGCTTGGGACTGCCTATGCTTCTCATTCCTGTCTGAGGAAAGGCAGGGAGGGCTCAGAAGTGCACAGAGAGAAGGTGTTCAATATTGTATAATGTTTGACCTGCAGCCATCTGTTCACTCAGCTTATACATTTACTTTTGTTCAAGCAACAAATATCTCTGGCCTCCCTACTATGCCAGACACTCTCCTATATACAGAGGTGGAGAAAATAAACTCTGTCCTCATGAGTTAACAGTGTGAAGGGAGAGAAACAACAAGGAATAAATGAATAAATAAAATGCATTTGTGGCAAATGCTATGAAAGGAAAAATAGTACCTTGTGAAATAAGCCTCTTTGATGAAACCTTCTGATGCAGGGGTGGATGGTACTGGCACATAATACCTACATTTTTGTTGTTGCTGTTGTTGTTGAGAACAATATTTTCACCCACTGGCTCAGCAACAACCCTACCACCCTGAACTCCAACAAACCCTGTAGAAACAAAAACAAGAAGAGGGAAATATCAAATTTGTCACAGGGACACATATAGACGTCTCATAGCAGGAATTTAAAACCATGGTTTCTCAGGGGACTGTCTTTATATTCATCACCAGAGCATCTGATGGGGCAAAACAAAGTAGATGATAACTATCATGGATCTGGCAGAACTGGAGACAGGGATAGAGTCTGCACTTGTCAACAGAATAGACAAGAAAGCTGGGCACAAATCTGAC
This sequence comes from Rhinopithecus bieti, assembly GCF_001698545.2. NCBI lineage: Eukaryota > Metazoa > Chordata > Mammalia > Primates > Cercopithecidae > Rhinopithecus > Rhinopithecus bieti. Next base: position 139,682 of record NW_016814758.1, on the reverse strand, counting down.
CAAAGAAAGCTAAGAAGGGTGAGTTACAAGGGATCAGAAAAACAGGGTATTGATGACCAAGTGCACGTGTCTGTAATGTTTTCTTATTCCCTGGTAACCGTATAACATAGTTCTAATTCAACCACAAATATAACAGAGGAGCATGAGCTTATAATATGTCAGGTATTTTATTATGTTTTATTATATGCCACATTAAGTCTGTATTTGTAGCCAAAAACATAAAATAGCACTGCTTTTAGACACAGCAAGATTATATACTCCTATAGGAAAAGAGCTTTGGAAAGTTCATCTAATCTTCATTGTTTTCCAATTTGAAACAGAGATGAATAACTGAAAGCTTTCCATGTGGACATCAGTGAGGACATTTCTCTAGGACCTTTGCCTGAAGGACTTACCTGGGATTACTAGAGTTTTAATTATTCATTCTTAGTAGGCCATAGGGGGCAGCCTGAATAGAGAATCTGAAAACCAGGACAAGATTAGAAGGAAGTATCACAGTACTGTATATAGCAGTTTCCACAGTCAAACATAAGGCTTGAAATCCAAGCTTAACTAATTGCCATGTGAACTTTGGCCAATTACTCAAGCACTATATTAGTCAGGACCTAACTGGGATTCAGATGCCATGTGAATATTTAAGCAGAATGAATTTAATGCAGAATTTGCACAGGTGATGAAGCAGCTTAGAAGCCTAATAGAAGATAGCAATTCAGACATTAGCAATAGCAGGAGCTACCACTCCCTTAGACCAGAGGGAATAGCGGAGGGAGTGGTGATGCTACAGCTAGAAGACTACAGCTAGAAGACTAGGATTATTGCAGAAGCTGGCTCCATGGTAGGTCTCATTGTCAGAAGCTGAAATCAAAAGAGAGATGTAGACACTGCAAGGGACACAGACAGAAACAAGGGGGTAGAAAGATCTGTCTCCCTTCTATTGGCTACCCCAGTCTCTCTTCAGTGTCTGCAAATGACCAAATCAAGCCAGACATTCACTGGCATAGAAGCCTGGAGAACACAGGCTGAAGGTGTCAGCTGCCCTGCAATACAGAGCTCAGCTCAATGTGGGCAGGTGATCCTAAGGCTGTCATTCTTAAAACCATCATTGTCAAGAAATACTTAAAATGTAGTCAGTGGTATGCTGATAAAGGTTTAACAATTGACTCTCTGTGGGGAGAGCCCCGACTTGTGTACTTGATTTATATGGTGTGGATATTTTCATCATGGCTAATTTCCAACTGCCAATGTGAAGGCACTGAACATGGCACTGTGAAGATTGGCTCGTACAAGTGGGTGTAAGTTGGCTCTAGAACAACACTGAAAGTAGTCACATAAAGAAAATAGCAGAAATACTCTACAGATCCAAGAGAAAAAAAAATGCCACTACTAGTGGTTGAAAAATGCAGGGAAACAGGGTTTGGGGCTCTGTTTAACAAAAACTACTAAAATTTGGACTATCCCCTTTTGAGTCCATATATTCTTCACAATTGGGGTCATATTCACTAGATACCTGGTAATTCTTTACCGGTATATTTTAGGAGCTCTGCATTGCACAGGTAGTAAGCCTTGATGGTTTATTTGTTTGCTATCCAGAGAGGAATCCCAAACTTCTATATTGTTTTGGAGCCAGGTTGTAATCCCTTGTCTATGTAAATTTTCTTGACATTGGAGAGATGACTCTCAACAGGAATTGTTTTGCATCTCATTTTTGATGCTTCCTCTTTTCCTTCCTTCAGTGTATATCAGACTGCTTCTCCCCACATCTCTCATTCCCTTTGTCATCTTGTCACTGAACAAAGCAACGGGAAACTAACATCGTTCTTCAGAGTGCATATGCTTGGGTTTCTGATTTCTAACTCTCTGGGTATGTGAAAGTCCTACAGCCATCAATAGACTAGTCAATTCTTCTAAGGAGAAATCCACAGACTTTTTGAATTACTCTTGCTTTTGACAATTTAGTAGGCAATCTCTTGGGCACACATCAATCCTTGTACCTTAGCGTGGGATTGGCAAGTCTGAAAACATGCTAGAGAATGCACACCTGGTATCTGGAAATACAAATATTCTAATGTATGGCCAAATTTATATGAGTAAAATATCCTTAGCAAAATGTGTCTCTTTTATTTTCTCTGTTTTATGTATTGTGTTGGAATCAATCAAGAGTTAGCCCATTTATTTATTTGCACTTTCAAAAATATTGAAGAATATATGCAAAGTTCAGTGCAAGGACCAGAGGGTGTAATGGTGAAAAGAAAGTAATTCTCATTTTCATTATGCCTTCAAGATGCCCCTAGTCTAGTAGAATATAAGATACTAAGAACTGACAATTATAATCAATATTATTGGTGTTAAGGAAGGGTAAGCCTCAGGTGCTCTAGGAGCACTAAGAAAAGGTAGCCTGGGAAATCACCCAGGAGAAGAAATGACTAAATAAAGATCCAAAATATGTGTAAACGATAGCAAGAATGGAGGAAACACTATTTCAGGGAAAGCCAATAGATTGTGCAAAAGGTAGAAACAAAAGAGAATCAGAGGGAGACTTCCACTTCTGGCTAGGTGCTAGGTATACTTCCTACCTGAAGCAACCAAAATACCTGGAAAAATATATGAAATTATAATTTGCAAGACACTGGCCCTCAAGCAACAAATGACAGTGATCCCTGAGAAATGGGAAACAAATGAGAAAAACTATGCAATTGCCTCAGTTTATGACCTTGAACCATTTAGCAAAGGGAGGGGACAACAGAGCAGAGACATATAGACTCTGTATTGAGGAGTAACAGTTGAGAGTCCAGGGCTGCTAATGTGGGTTGAGTTCACTGGAAAGCGTACCAGAGAGGAGAGTGATGCCCAGAAAGGAAGAACTACAGAGATATGCAGAGTGTCTCCTTAAGGAAGCAGCAGAGTACTGGTTAGCACATGTGTGTAACCAAGGCCGGGAATATCACTACCTAAATAAATTAGAGGGAGCAGTACTGACTGCTCCCACAGAGCCAGAAATACGCAGACCAGAAAGCCTTTTATTTCAACGAGCATTATTTGGAATATTCAGAAGAATCTTGTATTAGTAGTGGGAAATAGCTAGCTCTACACTAAATTCCATTCTGGCCATTATCAACAAATCTTAAAAACAAGTTCTAAAGGACTAAACTATGTCCAAGTAACTTTACTCTATCTCTTCTGAAGAAAGCTGAAGAATATTTATAGGAACATAAAAACACCCAGCACCCAATAAAGCAAAATTCATAATGTCTTGCATGGAAACAAATACTAATCAGGCATAATGCAGGAAAATATGATGCATAATGCAGGAAAATATGATGCATAATGCAGGAAAATATGAAGCATAATGGGGAGAAAAATCAATAAATCAAAATTGATGCCAAAGAGAAACAACTGTTAGGCTTGGAACACAAATAGTTACAATAATTATATTCCATATAAGCTAAAACTTAAACATAAAAATATATTTTTAAAAATATTTAAACTAGATTTCTAGATATGAAAACTAAAATGCATGAAATGAAAAATACACTGGATAAGAAGTGGCAGATATAAGATAAGACATCATAATAAAAGTAGTTATTGGGCCGGGCGCGGTGGCTCAAGCCTGTAATCCCAGCACTTTGGGAGGCCGAGACGGGTGGATCACGAGGTCTCGATCTCCTGACCTCGTGATCAGGGTGGTAGGGTTGGTGTCTTAAATAGGACACCAAAAAAACAATCTACAAAATTTAAAAAACACTGGTGTTGTGGGCTGAGAGTTTGTGCCTCTCAAAATTCATATGTAGAATCCTTAATCCTCAGTATGGCTGCATTTGGAGATGAGACTTATACGGAAGTAATCAAGTTTAAATGAGATTGTAAGGGTGGGACACTGATCCAATAGGATTGGTGTCTTTATTAGAAGAGACACCAGAGCACTCTCTGACTCCTTCTGAAAGAATCAATCCTCCTGACACCTTGATCTTTAAACTTTCAGCCTCCCCAACTGAGACAATATATTTCCATTTTTTAAGCCAGAAAAAAATGAACATAAATCTATATACATCTACCATAAATCTATATACATCTAGGAGTGGATCCAGTGATTCCACTCCTAGATGTTGAGTCAAGAGAAGTGAAAGAATGTGTCCATACAGAGACGTGTAAACAAATGTTCCTAAGCAGCCTCATCTGTAATTTCCCAGAAGTGAAAGCAACTGGGGAATGGATTAATAAATAATAGTATATCTATACAAGGGAATACTATCAGCAATAAAAACGGATGATACACTGATACACAAAATGACACGGATGAATCCAAAACTAATTATGCTGAGTGAAAGGAGCCAGACAATGAAGATGTGCAAATGCATAATTTATATAAAACTCTAGGAAACTCAAGCTAATCTATAGTGACAACCAGCAGACCAGTGGTTTCTCGGTGTGGGGAAGAAGGACAGGCAGAAGGCAAGAATATGGAACAGGAGGAGACTTTTCAGGATAATTGGTATGTTCACTCTCTGTGACGGTTTCACAGGGGTATACAGATGTCAAAACTTATCAAATTGTCTGTTTTAAATATGTGTGCTTTATTATAAATTATACCTTAATAAAGCTGTTCTCAAAGAGAGACACAGAGAGAGAAAGAGGATTGGATGAACTGCAAGTCCAGCTGTTTAGCTGAGCATATGCTGCGGAAGAGAAATAGCTGAAGGGCAGTTGGGGCCAGGAAGTGAAAAGTCCTTGCAAGTTGTGAGAAGTTTGCACTTATACCACTAAAAACAAAAGAAGCCTTGCAGCATTTAAAAGTATGTGCATGGCTGGGCGCGGTGGCTCATGCCTGCAATCCCAGCACTTTGGGAGGCCAAGGTGGGAAGATCATGAGGTCAGGAGATCAAGACCATCCTGGCCAATATGGTGAAACCCTGTCTCTACTAAAAATAAAAAAAAGTAGCCGGGCATGGTGGCATGCGCCTGTAGTCCCAGCTACTTGGGAGGCTGAGGCAGGAGAATTGCTTGAACCTGGGAGGCAGAGGCTGCAGTGAGCCAAGATTACGCCACTGCACTCTAGCCTGGGTGATAGAGCAAGACTCGGTCTCAAAAATAAAATAAAAAAAAAAATTACGTGTGTCTGTTTCTGTAATATTAATTCATTTCTGTTAATGTTTATATACTTTTTAGCAAAATTACCAAGCCAAATCAAACATTAATAAATGACCCACCCTATTGAAAATACTTATATTCTAAACCCTCACCAGAGTTAGCCTGAGTCGTCCTCATTTCGGACCATCCTCAGATGCCCTAGTCTCACCACAGCACACTGATGAAGATGCACATGTTCAGTGACTTCCTCTGGTAATGAGAGTTATTTCTGTGGATATTCATGGAAGATGTTCTCTTCATAATCCATTTTCTACAGAGACAGCTAAATCAGTTTGGTTTTCCCTGGCCTGTTTTCACTTACCAGTGGAAAGACCTTTAGCTTTTAGGAACTCACAAGTGGTTTTAAAATCCTGAGCTCTGTCAATTTTGCATAACCGTGGGCTGACCGAAATCTCTTTTTGGAACACAGCTTTCTCCTATGTGAAAGGGGCTAATAACACAGGCCTTGTAGTGTTGTAGTGAGGATATTAAGCTTCCACATATGTAAAGCCCCCAGCGGAGAAACTCGGACATAGTTGAGGTTAATTCCCTCTAGTTGGCTTTTCATCTCTTCCCATCTTCCTCTTTCTTAGAAATATTTCCACCAGATGATGAGATCATAATATCATATTTTCTTCCTCAGTTACAAATTTAGTTTGGTGTAAATCCATGATCCATTCATAGGAAGCATTGTTTAAATTTAACAAAACTGCATAAAGCTGAGGATGTCATTATGAGAAAGACAGATTCAAACCTGGCCTGAGTAGAAGTTTTTGGCCTGGATTTTAATCAACACAACCAGTGTTGTCAAGTCAAGGCCAAATTCTTGTGACACATAATACAAAATTTATGAACTTACTGAAACTGATTTATAAGCTGATAAAGGATAATATAACCCTACAGAGCTGGTTGCAAAATAACCAGAGGGTAAAACTGAAGTTTTATTAAAATGACCTCAATCATTTTATTTCATACCTGGAGTGGATAGTCAATATACTAGGATCTGTAAGCACCAGGTGCTTTCACCCCATGTTTCTAATGCATGATGTACCAGGTTTAGAAGAAAATCATGCCAGGAAGTGGGGCTCATATCAAAATTAATTCAAAGAACTTTTATTAAGTGTCTTCTCTGTGCCAGGCTCTAGGACATATAGACATGAAAAACACATTCCCTACTAAGGGGACTTCACTACAATGACACAAATGTCAACAAAGAAAGGAGCTAAGGTACAGGTGCTGAATGAGCATGGAACTGTGGCCAGGGGAAGCAAGTTCATGTTTACGCTCCAACAACAAGCAAGTTTTCTGACCTCAAGATTCATTCATTTATTCATTCAGCAAATTCTAAATTTCTGCTGTACACCAGGCATAGTTCTGACCTTAAGTTTCATCCATTCATTCATTCAGCAAACACTGAATTTCTTCTGTATACCAGGCTTAGTTCTGACCTTAAGATTCATTCATTCACTCATTCATTCATTCAGCAAATATCAAATTTCTGCTGTATACCAGGCATAGTTCTAGGCACTGAACAGCAAGAATCTATTTTTTTTTTTCAATTGAATTGATTCATTGCATGGTTACTTTTTGTTCTCCCCAATTAAACCAAGTTTCTGCAGGACAGAGACTCTCTCCTTTCCCAACAATAAAATACTTATTTTGTTACTGTTCAGTATTTACTGAAATTATTTAGGGTCAAATTCTTATAAGCTTTTTTTTTTTTTTTTAAGAAAAAAAGAATAAAAAAAGAAGCTCTTCAGGTGGTGATGAAAAATATTTTTCAGACTTTGCTGCAGGTGGTCCTTGAGTCTTTCCACCATCCTCTGTGTGCAGGCTGGACACGTTCGTCATTGCTAGTGCTGCAAGGAATATGACTTTTGTACATCTTCAATATGTAGGCTTCTACCCAAAGACTTTTGTCAAATATATTAAGAGTCTACTATGGGAAATGGGGTGGGGTTTGGATAGGATCTAGTGGTTTATTAGAAGTTGAAAGACTAAACAGCAATATTCACACATATTTTAAATTCCCAGTTCAGAAATACTTCTGACACTGTGAATCTGGTCACACCAGTATCTCTGAGCACATCCTGGCATCTGTCACAATTAAAAAAAATCATGGGGTGAGAAACAGATCTTTGTTAGAAATCTCGTTTAGGCTATGTCCTCTACTAGTGGTTTTGTGTATGTCACCCTATTCTGCCACAACAATCCTCTGATGTGTGATTGTTTTCATACTTTCAGATTAGAAAGTTGAAATTAAAAAAAGACCCAGAAAATTGCACAAAGTCCACGGTAGAAAAATTAGGGTTTATGGCCAAGTCTGGTTTACTTCAGAGCCCACAAGCTTCCACTACCCCACACAAGGTTAAGAAAAATCTCCCCACCCAGTCTACTCTGTAAAGGAAATCTGGACAGCTGGCCACCCAATCTCTGCTCAATCTCTTCCCTTATCTGGCTTGTTCCAAGCCAAAGAAGGGGCACTCACTGTGTAGACCATAAGGGAATAACTCTAATTCTGAGCTTCCAAAAGTCTAAGTGTTTATATTCTACCCTCAGGATTATTTATTATTATTTAATATTTAAGTTCCTTTAACATTTATTTTTACTCAAATAACTTTGTTCCAAAAAGGCATTTTATATCATTACAAGAGGCAATAATAGTGACTAAGAGCACATACTGGGTTCAAATCCCATGTCCATTACTTACTAGCTATGTGATCTCAGGTAACTTACTTTGCCTCTCTATGCCTCGGTTTCCTCATATAAAAGGAATAATAATAGCACCGAACTAAAAGGATTGCCATGAAGGTTAGAGCCAAACACGACAAGCACATCAGTGCCCTGTATATGATGAACATTCAAGAACTGTTACATATTGTTATCGTTAGTACATGAGTGGAAAACCAAAATTGCCTTCTCTAAATGAAAGGTAATTATATAAGTCAAGACTATAAAAATAAGCCATTATTATTAAATTCTGGCCAGAGAGTGGTGATCTCAAAGGCTGCAGATCTCAGGCTTATTCTATTTTTGTTAAAAGGTAATATTAGTAAGTTTCTGATGATGTTCACATCTAGCACCAAATTGAGTCTTTCTCTTTGTTATAGTCAGAAGAATTAAAGATAATTGAAAGGGAAGTAGTTATCTGTACATGATTCCATAGTGTTTAATTTCTTGCCTAGGCACCAGCTGAAAACTAAAGTAATGCCAACTAGATGTGAACCACATGTTCAGAGAGACGTATTAGGAAGAACTTCAGTGCCCACAAGCAAGTGGTCTTCTGTCTTAGTCAGTTCAGGCTACTACAACAAAAATACCATACACTGTGTGTCTTCAACAACAAACATTTATTTCTCACAGTTCTGGAAGCTGGGAAGTCTGAGATCATGGTTCCAGCATGGTTGGGTTCTGGTAAGAGCCCTCTTCCTGGTTTGTAGGCCTTCTTATATCCTCACATGGTGGAAAGCAGAAAGAAGAAGGGAGCTGTCTCTTTTCTCTTATTAGGGCATTAATCTGATTTATGAGGACCCCACCTCATTACCTAATTACCTCCTCAACACACCATTTCCTAACATCATCACATTGGGCATTGGAATTTCAGGATATGAACTTTGGGAGACATACACATTTGGTCCATAATAGCAATTTTGTCTCGGCTGGTACAACGTTTGCTGTTGAGATAAAACTGTCATTGCCATATGTCCATCCTGAGAGATCTTGACAACTGTTGGATATGTACTCTGTAGTGTATATCCTAAAAGGCAGGGATACCATCTTAGACACAGATTTCTTCCACATTTGACCATATTCATATAGGAGGTGGCCCTTATTATAGGTAGAACAAATGTTGATGCAAGGAGGGAAGAAGCCTTACACGACAACTAGGATGTGTCCAAAGGGTCAGGGTCAGCAGGAAAGTGGGCCTGCTCTAAAGGGAATCAAACTATTGAAATATATGTGCAAACAGAGTCTAGTGTCCATTTTAAGGTACAATTATGAGTGTCAGGACACTTATGATTCCTGCCAGCACACATTTCATCCAGGAACTCATGGAAGGAAGCACCAGCTAAAACTGGAAAGGCTGTAGGCTGAGTCTGTCAACAAGTCTGAAATCAACAACAGCTGACATTCCAAGGATCCATGGAGGGTTGAGGAACTGGAGGAAAAGAAATCTTAGCAATGGCTATGAGGGGAAAAAAGTCATTAACCTTCCTCTTTCCTCTTCTCATTCACACATCAAACACAAAACAAAAATAAGACAGTGAGCACCCACTATGTGGATAGCTCTCTATTAATCACTGCACTAGACAGAAATGCTTATCTCTCTAAAGTCTAATGGTTCAAATTAGATTGTACAAATAACTCTGTACAAATAACTCTTATCCAATATATGAAATAGTAACGTTGATAAAACAATATAAATCAGGTAGAAAGGAGATTTACATAATGGAGAAGACATTTCCAACCATTGCACCTGTGTCTTTAAGAATGATAACACTCAGACAATAAAAGCAGGAAGAAAGGGCAGAATAGACAGAGGGGGATGTGGAAACCAATGCATACAGGAAGCACAGGCATGTTCTAGGAATGGTTAGTAGTCCAGTAAGGCTAGAATCTGGCAGAGAGCTTAACAAAGTGAATGCAATGGGTTGGAGCCAGTTAATGGAGAGGCTCTGAATGACAAACTAAAGAGTGTTGGGTGCCAAAGGCAAAATATATCTTTCCCTAAACTTTGCTGAGCCGTGTGGTCTGTGGGACAACAAGGAGTCTTCTGGGCTGCCTATTGCAATGTGCCATGGCCTCTACTGTCACCACCAGCTCCAGACACAAGCTTATGTGCAGGGCATTCGTTGCACCAGTTCATTGCCTGCACCCTTGCCATGCTCAGGTGTTTGGAGACTACAGGTGTTTCTGCTGGAGAACTGAAAGCCAAACACAGCTCTGAGGGCTCAAATGGTTCGGTTGGATGAATCAAGGCACCTTACCCACAGCCAGAGGTAGGGACTTGCTGATTGGAGTAGAGGTTGGGAGTGACTTGCTGAGAGCCTCTGAGACCTCTAGTGACCACATGGCTGAGTTTCCCCGCTCTGCAGTGTAACATTGCGCATGTTTCTCTCTTCTCCTCTTCTTTGCCCAGACCCACATGATAAACACTGGGATGAGATGCCCCCTTGCCAAGTGATGAGGCAGTGGCAGCAGCTGTGGCTCTCTCATCAGCAAGGTAATAAGGATTCATTTCCATTTTGTCACTTCTGGCATGTCGCTTTTTCCCCTCTGCATTATCTTATTATTACAGTTGAAATTGATTGCCACCACAGAGTGAGCGTCTAAATCCTATCCCTTTATGTTCCCTCCCTCCAGCTCCACTGAGCCCTTTCCTCTCAACCCTGTCTCTCTTTGCTCAACATCCTTCCCCTTACCCCTTCCTCCTTCCATGGTACGTTAACAGGAAAGAAAAACTCATTTGAAACAATGTGTGAGGTGACTCAGTAGTCTGTGTGCTCCTAACCACTAGGCAAGGCTGGGGCAGGAAAGCAGACCTTGGTTTGGGTGCTCTATCATGAGGCAGAGCCTCTTCATCCTGCCAGTCCATTTAACTGCTTTCTGGAGTCCTTCCTGTTACAGGAGATAAGGGAGTGGAGGAAGGGCCCTGAGAAGGTTCCCACACTGGGTCAACAAAGGTGTCTGATCAGGTGAATCCCAGGTGGTTAGGGAAGGCAGGCAGAGAAGAGGAGGAAAGGTAATAGACATTGTGTGGGGCATTATCTTCTGTTTCATTGCGTACAAGGGTGTGCTGGACAAATTGGCTTCTGGAGGTGCTGTGTGGTGTAAGACTTGGGATTCCCACTGAGCCTTGAAGCCTGGCTTCTCTGAGCTCTGTTATAATTCCTTGAGCCTTGCCTTCAGGTATGCACTGTGAACTAGGAAAGGCCAGGTGGAGGTGGTTGGGGGAAGGAACCTATCACATGTCCTGGCCAGGTGCAGTGGTTCACACCTATAATCCTGGTACTTTAGGAGGCTGAGGTATGTGGATTGCTTGAACCCAGAAGTTCCAGGCAGCCTGGGCAACATGAGAAAACCCCACCTCCACAAAAAATATAAAAATTAGCCAGGTGTGGTGGTGTATGCCTGTAGTCCCAGCTACCCTTTAGGCTGAGGTGGGAGGATCACCTGAGCCTGGGGAGGTTGAGGCTGCAGTGAGCCATGATGGCGCCACTGCGCTCCAGCGTGGGCAATGGAGTGAGACTCTACCTCAAAAACAAACAAACTCAAAATTAAACATCCTCCTTGGAGAGAGAGATGGAGTGAAGAGGCAACCCAAATAGAGTATGAAGTTAAAGGAGGGAGATTTAAACTTAGTGGGTACCACCATGGATCAGACATGATGGTAGGTACTTAATGCTTGGTGGGCCAGAGATTATTCCAACTCAGCCATCTCTGAGCACTGTACCTGTGGTCTTTCTATTTGACCAACACTGCTGGGACCCTTGCCAGATGCAAAAGCAGCCACCATCCCAATTAGCTTAATCTGAAGGGACATGTACTTGCATCTATTTATAATTTGTATTAATTAGACAGCAGCTGTAAGTTTTGTGTAATTCCTAGAATATAGTGAAATTTTTACTTGCAACTCACACATGGAAATGCTCCTAATTTTCAAACCCTGGATAAGAATGAATAGGTGAAAAGCCATTCTCTCTGACCTGGTAAATTTTTAAAATAAACTTTCAAGGTTGGGGTTTGCTTTTAAATCTTTGTTTTGCCCCGTGTGAAAATGGACAGTAGGATTTTTACTTTTCAAAAGAAAGCTGGTCCCAATGGGAAGTGTTTGAGTTTAGGATGTGTTAGCAGGCAGGATTTTTCAGTCGGGCTTACCTCGTGCAATATAAACCCGTTAATCTTTTTGAAACCCTGGCGTGTTGGTTTGGATGTTGTGGGATGGTGTATCTGCATTTCACCATGCAAGAGAACAATGAGTTTGCACCTTCCAAAGCCCAAGCTGCCTACAGAGCTGCTAAAACTGTTTGGCTCACTGCTCCTTTCTTTTCCCCACACTACGTCATTCAGGAGACTGTACTTGTCTTTGCCTATGGGATCCGCTTTGCATATGTACTGAGAAATGTGTGGGTTCTGGGCTAGAAATATGTGAAGAATCCAGCCTTTGGGCTTCAGAAAGTCTTCAGCTCAGACTCTAGCCCTTTCTTGTATCTACACCTCAAGCTTATTATTGGCTTCTCCCTGCCCCTGCCCCGACCATTATGTCTCCTTTGCATTCCTGATTCTCCTTGGCTATGCTACCAGGTCCTGAATCTGCCCAACTGCCTGGACGGACTTGCCTTCCTATTTCCCCACTTCCCACTTCCTCAGCCTAAGCTTACGCCTCATCAATCTTATGATATTAGCCCCTGACCAGCTTTATGGAACTTCTGGGCTTGCAGTAGAATAGAGACTTTGGCTACATTTAGCTCTGGTTAACAAACCTGACAAAACAAATATTGGTTGAATGAATGAACGTCTGATTGAACGAATGCCCCTCCTCTGATGATTCCCCTTACCTGTATGTCCAATTCCAGATGTTGCTTCAAGGCCTGGGAAACTTGCCCATTCAGAGCGAGGTGGGCCCTGGATGACTGCTGAGTCTGCTCTCTCCATGTGGTGCGAACTTTGAAACTTTGCTCATCTGTGTTTCCTATATCTTGGAAGCATGTGCTTCCAAATGCAGCCTTGGAGAAATAAGAAAAAAACCCTTTTTTTTTTTTTTT
>NW_016814758.1:106900-124949 GCF_001698545.2 Rhinopithecus bieti | reverse complement strand
TTTTTTTTTTTTTTTTTTTTTTTTTTGGTTGGCAGCAAGAAGACCTTTTTTTTCCATGAACCCCAGGAAAAGAAGGATTTAATGTTTCTTAACTTCATAAATCTGGCCTCATTCTACTTGAATCACTGAAACCTGATTCAGAGGTATTTTGTGAAACTACTAAAGCCTGCTACTCAGGCTCCCAAACCACATCAACAGAGACACTCAGGGGCCCCTTCGGCAGGCTGGAGCTCTTGGAGAAGGCAAGAGAAGACACAGTCTCCTGAAAGAGATCCTGGTGGGACTGAGTAGGAGAAAGATATTGGTGCCCTGAAGGGCTGGGCTCCAATCTTGGATCTGCCTTCTTTTAGCGATGTGAGAGTCTGTGTGAATTACCAAATCTTTTGGATCATCCATTCCCTCGACTGAATGTTGTGATGCAAATCTCAGCCTCTAACCTTGTTGAGTAAAGATTAAATGGCCCGGCAGATGGAAACGTTTCTAGAATAATGCCTGACATTCAAGACAGGTTCATTTTCTCCTGATACCTCCCAGAGCTGTTACATTTAGTTCTGCAGAGACTTCAACATATGTAAACTCTCTGGTCCAATACTTCAGATTTTGAGCTTTCTTTTCCCCCAATTCCCTACAACCCATATGTCAGAATTACAGACTCCAGCTTCTCTTATATTCCCTGCCCTCTTGGCACTGGCATCAGCATCTTCTGCCATTTCGATTGCCATATAACTCTTCAGTTAAAGAAGTGCATTTTAAAAATCCCAATGCATCTGACAAGTTCAAGTTTATTGCTCACCAAGTTTCAAAAAATTTGGCTTCAAGGAAGAGTTAATTTATACTTCAAGCTATGCTAGGCCCTTATATCAAAAATAGCCTGATCCCAAATTTCATACATTGGAATCTATAATGACACCATACATCAAATGTAAGATTCCAGTTTCTACTGCCAAATTCCCTGACACACTGCAAATTTTCACAATTTCTCTGTTCCTAGAGAAGATTCCACCTACTGGAGGGCTCGGAGTTGGACCAGGGTATCAGATCTCATGACATGGTTCTGGAGATGTCACATCCAACTGCCATTTTAAGAACAGACTAAGCGGGCTCTTACTGCCAAGACAACTTGCCAGGATCACTCACCTGACTCTTCCCTGCACTTTGGAGTCATGACTCTCATTCGTAACCTTGGATACCACCCCATTCCCATCTCTCTTTGACTCTGCAGTCCATTGCACCTATTAATGTGACCTCTCTTGGCATTGGTATCACATTTCCACAACTTGTTCTTCTAGAAATTTTACTTAACCCCATTTGCTCCTCACTTCACCTTAACTTGCATGATCCTTGACTTTTTTCTACCCATATCCCCCTTCTCAGATATACTCATCTCTAGGAAGTCTTCCCTATATCCTCAAAGCCAATTTGAGTGATGTCATGGCATTCTTTCCTGGTCTGGGCTTACCAAACTACTTTATAATTTAGCAGTTTATATTTGTTTTTATCTAATACCAGACTGGGAGATCTTGCATGGTTTTCTCAGCACTGGGTGCATGGCTGGACGCAGAATTTGAATGAGTGAATAAATAAACAGTGAAACTACCTGATACTTTTATTATAATTTGTTCTCAGTTCAATTGTCAGGATGATAGAATATATGCTGCACTGAGAGCCCATCCTCTCAGTGCTGACTACAACATGGTTTATTCACTAAGTCAATGATTCTCAATTAAAAAAAAAAAATTTCATTGACACATAACAATTGCACATATTTATGGGGTACAGTATAATGTTCCAATACCTTCATATAGTGTGTAATGATCAAATCAGGGTAATTAGCATATCCACCACTTCAAACAATTCTCATCTTCATGTTAGGAACATTCAAAATCCTCTCTGCTAGCTATTTGAAAATATATAATAGATTGTTGCTAACTCTAGTCAGCCTACAGTGCTATATAATACCAGAATGTATCCCCCCTGTCTAGCTATAATTTTGTACTGCTTAACCAACCTCTGGGAAACCTGAACCCTCAGACCTTAAAATTTCGCAAGTGTCAGAATCACCTCGGGGGCTTACAGATTACTAGGCCCCAGCCCCAGGGTTTCTGATTCTGTAGTTCTAGGGTAGGGCTGGATAATTTGCTTTTCTAACAAGTTATATGGGAATATTGATGCTGCTGTTCTTGGTAACATCCTTGATAACCTGTGTTCTAAAATGTATCTGCACATGGATTGTATCTTCCTTGATAATGCCTCTTTGACTTTATCATGCTCTCTGGTTTCCAAGGTCTTACAAATCATTGCTCCACTTGGTCGATGTAGTGACCACTGCTGTAATGGAAAGAACTTGAAGATCACCAGGTATTTACTGCAAGCTTGGGAAACGTTTCCTATCACGCGTTTGACGTAGAAACTTTGAGCAAACAGACACAGCATGACCTTGAGAATGAAAGACAAAAAAGAAAACAGAAAGAGAGAGAAGAGAGAGAGAGAGAGAGGAAGGAAGGAAGGAAGGAAGGAAGGAAGGAAGGAAAGGAAGGAAAGAAGGAAGGAAGGAAGGAAGCCAGTATCTAGATGCCAATTACGGCACAGTGTTTGGCTTTTTCTATCTTCCCTTCAAATTCCATATGACAAAAAACTACCTCACAGCATCCTAAGGCACTAATACAGTAATCAGAAAATTCTTACACTACAGCAGAAGTTACTCCTGTTTATAGTTCCAGAGCACAGATTAGTTCAAACATTCCTGCTTAAGCCCAGTCCATTTAAACAGTCACATAGCCAGTGACCCGAGAGGTAAGCCATGGTTTGCACCTACTCTTCCTGGAACCACAGTCTCAGATAACCTGGTATCTGTGCCAGCAAACAGGAGCCCTGGAAGTCACACCCCCGTCATGTCATCATCCTCCACATAAAGTTGCCATTACCATGTCTACCTCTATGTCCACTTTGTATGAAAGACATGGGATGTTCAAGGGAATAGGCAAGGGCACATTGCCCTGCATAGGTCAGGACAGAGGAAAGGAGAGCAGCGGGAGTAGGGAGCTGTGGTTTGTAACTTTATACACCTTGTTTTGCAAAAGAACAGATGGAGATGGCTGCAGATTGCCCTGCCTTACTCCAATAGTACTGTTAGATTAATGTCTCTAAGATTTTAGTAGTCTGTTTAGGTGACACACACATATGCTCGTACTTGTACTCGCAAGGACATTCAGGAAATCCTTAGATTGACAGAAAAAATGGATCAAAATGAGAAAATCCTCACTGTTATTAGATCTAAGGAGATCTCTCTTTAATGAAGACAGGTAAACTGAAACAAAATAAAATTGAGGTAAAGATTCTGTAACATTACGAGGGTAAATGTCCTGAAAAATTTGGAACAAAATCATATTTATAAAAAAATTATGGAAAACTATTTTAGAATGCATTTGTTGGTGCTTTTGATAAAGGCCAAAAATCATGAATTCTGTGATAGCAGCATGAAGATAGGATTTGGTTGAGATACAATTTGCAAGAAAAAAGAAGTTTACAGGAAGGTTTTAAATAGTAAGTGAAAATTTTAAAAATATAATTAAAAGATATATTGAAGTGTAGAACTTTAAAGAATAAAATTAACGCAGTAGAAACTTCAGGCAGTAACGTAGATGATAAACTAGAGATTTAAGAATGGAGGGGAAAAATAACAAAAACTAAAAAAGACAGAAAATAAATGGCTGTAGGACTAAACAGTTTACATATTTATGTTTATTTCATTCATTTATTTTTTATCTTAGATTGTATGTGCCGAAAGGTAGAAATCCTTTGTACGTTGTTCACTGTTGTTTCTTGAGCATCTACTAGTCACTTCCTATTTTTTTAAAGAAATGTTAAGAATGACAGGACATAAATACTCATGTATTAATAAGTGACATCCTCAAGAAGGATCCAGAACAACTGAACAAAAGTAATCACCAAAAAGCTAGCAGAAGAAAATATTATTAAACAAAAAAAGAACTATTGCTTCATGCTCTAAAATTACTGAAAAACAAAATAAGAAAACTTAAAGCATCAGTTAAAAAATATTGCAAGGAAAAGCAGTGAAATATTGTTTTAAAAGAAAAAATAAAACCAGCATTTGACTTTTGTTCATAGTAATGTCAGCTGATAATAAATATCTATTAAACTTTAAGAGAGAAATTGTTGCTATTGAAGAATTCTGTTCCCAGCTAACATTTTACTTTCATGTATGATTACAAGAAGAAGCTATTTTCAGATATGTATGGGTCCACAAAATACTTCATATATTTAAAAAAAATTGCTGTAAGGCCTCCATCAGCTAGTTGTGAGATGAATCAAAAATACAAACTCATTGGTGCAGTGGTTTTTTGATTCCATTTCATTTTTTTAAAGAAAATATTTAATTTTTTTCTTCTAAATTACCAATTTCTACTATTATATTTATGAATTTCTTAACCTTTTGATTATATTTTGATTTTTTAAACTTCTTTAGTTGAATGTATGACATTCATTTAATTTTGTCATGTTTTGATTGTAATGAAAATCTTTGAGGCTATGAACTTATTCCTGTCTATGGCTTTCAGTGAACTCCATAAATTTTAATATATAATGATTTCATTATTGATATACTCAGGAATATATTCAGGAATTGTAGGTCTTTATTGCCTATGCAGATTCAAGAAAATAAGTTAAAAAACTAGTTGAATACATGTTGTTGTTTAACAGCTTTTGTAAAAAAATAGACTTCACTTGTTTGTGTAGTTTTAGGTTGATGTAACATGGAACAGAAGGTGCAGAGCTTTCCAGTAGCCCCTCTGCCCCCTACACAAGCACCATCCCCCTCATGCTCAACATTTCCCACCACAGTGGAACATTCGTTACAACTAATGAAACCACATTGACTTTTCATTCTCATACAAAATCTGTAGTTTACATTGGGGTTCGTTCTCGGTGTGTAATTTGGCTTTGTTTTTAAGTATCATTTTCTTTTATTGTGGTCTCAGATGATTCTATATATATATTTTTAACTTTAAAGTCATTTTGGGGCAGGGCATGGTGGCCCACGCCTATGATCTCAGCACTTTGGGAGGCTGAGGTCACGAGTTCGAGACCAGCCTGGCCAACATGGGGAAACTCCTGAGGTCAGGAGTTCGAGACCAGCCTGGGCAATATGGGGAAACCTCGTCTCTACTAAAAGTACAAAAATTAGCCAGGTGTGGTGGTACACACCTGTAATCCCAGCTACTCGGGAAGCTGAGGCAGAAGAATCACTTGAATCCAGGAGGCAGAGGTTGCAGTGAGCCCAGATCACTCCACTGTACTCCAGCCTGGGCTACAGAGCAAGACTCCATCTCAAAATAATAATAATAATAGTAATAATAATAACAATAGTAACAATAATAATAATAATAATAAAGTCATCTTTATAATGCAATATATGAACCTTTTAAATAAAATTTAAAAGTGTGCTTGATGGTCACAGCCATTCTAGCCTCACATCCTAATATACCCATGACCAGAAAGAAAAGTGTTGATGTTTGAAAAAACCAAAGACAGAGACAAATGATAAAATCTTCCTTGATTGTAGTGGCTCTATTTCTCATCATTGTCCATGAGAAATTATTTAAACACCTCTCAAATCATTCTGATTAGCCTCTCTGGAGAAAAACAGATGTAAGTGCCGATAAAAATGGATTAAGGGATCTAAGTGTAATATCCAGGCACAGACTGTTTCTGCCCTCAGTGGTCACTACAATACACCAGTAGATGAGGTCATCTGTTTTTACCAAGAATGCGAGGTTTCTCCTTTTTCTCAAATTTATAGGTATTCTATTTAATCTGATATTCACAGATAAGTCACTTTATTAACATTCTTCATAACAACACACTTATTTTTTTAATAACTCTTGCAAATCTTATTAAGTTTTAAGTTATCTGTGTCTGTGGAACTCGCCTATGGAAGTGGGGAAAGGTGGGGAAAGGTAGCTACAGGGTTTGCTGCCCCTCTTAAAATCTAAACACTCCTGTCTTGGAAAAGCTATGCCTCACACATTTCCCAGAGTCACACCATGTAAGTCTTTGCCAGAGACAATTTCAAGTCAGCTTCATTGAAAAATACACTCTTGCAAGATATGTGTTATATGCCCTTCAAAGCTCTTGGAACTGTACCACCCACCATCACTGCTATTCGAAGTCCCCCCCGCCACACACTTTTTTTTTTTTTTTCTTTTGCAGAATTTGGGATTCTCACATCTTCCCCTTGATAGTTTGACACTATTAGCTCCCTTATGTGAAGCCTCCTTCCTCTAGAGTGGTTGAGGGTAAACTCTAATGATTGAGCCTGCCATTTTGGAACAGGACTGCCTTATGCTGCAGAGCTAGTTCCCCTTTCACTGGAAGAGCCCAGGATAAGTGCTTCACATTCCTGTGATGGGTGCCAGATAGGGTCTGAGAAGGGCTAAGCCTGCCTGAAAGACCTAGAGGTCCTACTATGACTTATACAGGCTTACCTATACTTGCTCTGATTTCTTCCTTGCTAGACTTTTTGGGGAACAGAGAAGCTGAATTTCTTCTCTATCTTTCAACTTTAACTTATTTAAATGTGCTTCACGGAATTTAGAGTGTCATAGAAACTCAAGACATTTCTAATAAAGTCTTTGAAAGCAGAGTAAGCTTGCACAAATATCTGCCCAAACCGAAGGCTACAGCATAGAGACTAAGCATGCCTGGTAACTTCCAGAATGTGCTGGCCTTTCTTTCTATCACATCAAAGCCTACTTAGGCTCTCTGTCATATTAACCTGATATGACACCTGCTGCCAACACCAGGGGCTTTGATGAAACTATCTAGCAAGACTACTAGTTATTTAGGAGATGGGCTCTATCCCACATTTGCAGCGTATTCGAGCCGAAATGGGAGAATCTGTATGTTTTAAGGAACAGGATTGTAATCTGGTATGTTCTATCAAGATTTCTTCTATAACATACAACCATATACAGGCATAAATAAAATGCTTTAGGTTTGAAGTATGGTTAAATACTTTAGAGGTAGCATGATATACAAAAAGTATTCATTAGGAAGTTTGAATACTGGCTCTTCTACATAAATCTTGGTGATCTTCAACTATTTAGATAATCTGATGGGGTCACATTTTCACCCTTACAGTAGACACAAAACACATTTTGGTGGCTGTGAAGGTTAGAAATGCATGCATAAATTAGCACCAGAGGAGACTACCAGGCTATTGGCACTTGTCAGATGTCCAATAATGGTAGGTCATGTCGTGCCCAAATGTAAGTGAAGTCCTAGTGCATGTCAAACAATATTCATGTTGAATCTTGGGTCCTATTGTTTCCCTTCCAGATCTAGCACTTATATTTAAGCACAACTACACCTTAAAATTATGATTTTAAAATCCGTTAAAGTATAGAGACAAGTTTTGAAGACAAATATCATACTTTTTCTTTCTTCATTTTCATTCTTTGGCCAGGTATATGCTTCTTTTTATGGATACCTGGAGGCTTAAGAAGGTCTTAATAAAATATATAGAAGAAAATATGCATGCGTCATGGAGCTCTGCTGTTTTGCTAAACCAGCTTCCATTTATTCTTCTGTTGATAACAGTTCCCTGGTTTTCTTCAGGGAATTAATTTTCTCACCTTCTTATTCCAGGATGTTCATATACCAGGTGAGGGGTTAACACTTGTGATACCTCTGGCCAATTAAAGTCTTTCATTCCCTGGCATTTGTTCATGGATAGACTTATTAGCTGGTCCACACAGGACTTTGGTCAAAAGTGTTGAGAGCACTGTGAGGATGAGGAGAGTCTGTCACTGCTGGATTGAGCATGGAACTAACCTAGAAGGGGGAAAAAAAATAAAGCAATTAAAAGTATACGACTGCGATATATTAATAATAGCATCATTTGAGATGCTGGATCTAGCCATGTTTGATTTTTCATACTTTTCTTTTGGTCTATGTTGAGTTGGGTTTTTATCAACTTTCAACTGGTGGATCCAGGTTTCATGTAGCCCAAGGCTCATACAATTTGGGATGTGCTTTTTAAGAAATGAGTACAAAATCATAAAAAGAAAGAGACAGAAAGTAATTATTTGTTAAGAAATTGAAAATAAATAACAAGTATAAATTGTAAAGGACTGACAAATGTCACAGACTTTACAAAATCTAAATATAAAAAAATACTTTTAATATTTTATATAATGCTTTTTTATTGCATATTCATTTGACTTGTCATGAGACACTGTTTTGGTATCATTTTATTCTAAAGATGGAATAGAATTGACATACCATCTGGTAGTTGATCACAATTTGTTTTTGTTTTAAATTTTTTATAGTCCAGAATTTTTTTTTGAGACTTACAAACCATTACTGGTAAGGACATTATTGTTAAAATGTAGATTATTGTCAAACTTGAGAAGACGGTCAGGATTCTGTCACATATAAACTATAAGATTTTAGGGAATTTCAAGTTTTCTTATATAATAAATCATCTGAAATATTTTTTTCAATTGCTGCAAATCACTATCCATTTTGTCCTAATTATTATTGACATTCTAATTATAATGGTATAAGTTTTATATTATTTTGTCCATGTCAGTATTTCATGTCATATTAACAAGAAAATTATGTTTATTTTCCAATGTGTTCAAATGATTAACTTATTTTTATTAATTGGATTATCAAGCAACCACAAAACTTATTTCTGATGAGTTTATAAATGTATGTGCTATGTTATTAATTATGTTCTTGACAAGAGGGAACTTTTGTTTTGACTAAGTATGGGAAAGAACCTCATTTCAACCATGGCTTTACATATATGATGATTGGAAGAATTTTCCACAGACTAGCTTCTGGTTCTCTAAATATCAACCATGTTTCTCTTTCTTTACCATATATTTTGGTGTTGAACACTTTGGGATTATATTTTAATATAATCCCTGGTCCCACAACTTTCTGCCACAACATTGCATGAGTCAACATAGTGAACAGGAGAGGGGTTCCCAGAAGCCATTCCTATTAGAAGCTGGCTAACAGTCACCTGACTATAGACATAACCACAAATCACATAAATATATCTCATTAAACTCAACCTAAACTTAGCTGAGTCTCAACATGCCTGCAGTCACTCCAGTACTATGCAACAAGAGAGAAAGTATTATAGAGGGTAGCATTAGAGTAGAACACTATGATTATTTTAATTGATTGTGGTTAGATTGTTTAATTTTGCAAATTTTGTGAAATTATATAATCAAGTTAAAGCATCACAGGTCCCCTCCTAGGGTTTCAGAAGTAACTCATGCAGGTGAGGATGCTGAAATGTATCCTTCACTAACTTCACTTAAAATTTACCTTTGCTGACATAGTATATAACTTGGGGGCTCTGGGAAACTATTTTAATTTTGAGCCATGTTGACTCATGTTGATCAGAAATCAGAAAAACCTTTTGCTCTCTAACTGGGAGAACTCAGGAAAAATCCAGAGAAATGACACTGTGAACATGAGGCATGGTCAATGTAATGTCCTGATGGCCTCATGACTGCTTAAACATTGATGCAATAATTTTTGATTTTTGTGAGGTCATAATGGAGGAAATGTCTTCCTACCTTAAATCAAAGACTGCTTAATGCTGTTTCTTTGACAGCAGCCCTAAGAGTCATTTTTTGGGAAAGCAAGAGAATTTCCTTCTTTGTCAACTTCAAAAGATTAGGCTTCCTGGTCTAAATATCCCTGATATTCTATTATTGTCCTTCCAGACCCTGAATTGTGTTCTTAGGGACTGAGTGACTTACATCTGCCACCCTGAAAATTAATGAAAGACCTTGGATCATATAAGATCAAGGCTAATAATAAGGGATTTGAAGGAGCTTTTTCCTAGGTCAGAGTAGGTCACATGCCAAGAGAGATTTATGCTGATTTAACCAGTGAGGAGAAATTGAGGATTAGGTTTTCAATTTGAGAAGTCAAATGAAGCCTGGGGAATTTAATCGGCCATTCGACATGTGCTTCGCTGGCTACCAGCAATCTCTAGATCTGTCTGTTATGTGGAAATACGGAGAGGGAGTGAATCTTGATAATTCCCAATTCACCTAATCAGATTATCATCCTTGTCTGAATGCAAACTGACAGGTGGAAGACAGACTTGTAACTGGAGTGCATTTAGTCAGGGCTCCAAGTCTTTCCACTGGCGTATTCTCCAAATGGCTCTTTGGATAAGTTGATGAGCACAGAGCTGAAAGGCTGGAGGTCTGCATATGGCAGGGCCTGGCATTGGCTTGGCATGGTTCTGTAGAGGAACCTTGTCAGTGCAATCACCTGTAGCAGAGGCATAGAAATCACCATCTGCCCAAGCCTCACTCGGTTCACTGGGTAAGATTAGAAGATATGACTTCTGGAGTCCCAGATGGCTCCTTCAACGCTCAGGTGCAAAGCTGCTTCCAGAGAAACTGCAGGAGACATGGAGCAGATGGGCCCTGGACCTACCATTACAGTTCCCTGGCTTAAGCATTCTAATTATTGCCTTGTTCTGCCTTGAGCATAAACCAAGTTAGAACAAATTTCAGCATCAAACAAACCTAAGTTCAAATTTTCTAGTGATGGGAGCTTAGGCAAGTTACTTAATCACTATCAGCTTAATTTCCTCATCTGAAACATGGGGGATTACAGATATGCTCTTATTTATATTGTTCTGAGGTTTAGGTATGGTAAAGTAGATGCATGTGTCCTTTACTAGGTTGGGCTTAGAATGGCACTCAGAAAATGTTACTTTCTGGAATCATATTACTCATACTCATTAGTACTTGGAGGACAGTAGGCATGACTCACTTTCTCAGCCTGTTCATAACATCCTATAATCTACAGTAAGACTATGCTAAATATTGAAATATTTTCTACTTTTAAAGAATGTGAAGGCAGTCTTTGTAGGGGTCTGATTCAAACTTCCATCTTCAATCAGTTTCATGAGATGAGACTAAAAAATATCAGAGCCTCTCTCAATCTCAGCTGTGATGCACCATTGACTGACATTTGTAAGATTAGAATCATTTACAAAGTTGATAACATCGGTTTTCCAGTAGTTTGTTGCTTGGGCAACTGATTTCATGTATTCATAGTCCTAAAAATGAGTTGTTGTGGAATACCAGTAGAGAAAAATGGGGCCAGCTCTTTGGGCGGGGCACAGAACACTAGAGGAGTCTACGTAAGAGCCATCCCTCCTAGGATAGTCCCAAGTATTATGCTATTTAGTTAAAAAACTCATTATTTGGAATAAAAGTACTCCCTAAAGTGAGTTAAACATGTCAATCATTTTACCTTTTAATCTAATTCTTTTAATTGGGATGATACCTTAAGATCCATTTACTCACAAAAGTCAGACTATTCCTTTTTTTTTTTTTTTTAAATTTTGAAGATGGAGTCTTACTTTGTTGCCCAGGCTGGAGTGCGGTGGTACTGTCTCCGCTCACAACAATCCCTGCCTCCTGGGTTCAAATGATTCTCCTGTGTCAGCCTCCTGAGCAGCTGGGATTACAGGCACACACCACCACACCCAGCTAATTTTTGTATTTTCAGTAGAGATGGGGTTTCACCATGTTGGCCAGGCTGGTCTTGACCTCCTGACTTCAGGTGATCCACCCACCTTGGCCTCCTAGAGTGCTGGGATTACAGGTGTGAGCCACCGCTTCCAGCCAAAAGTCAGACTGTTCTTACTCAAACCTCATACCTTTGCTATTTTTACCTGAATTGAGTTAAAATCAGTTACCCTTAACAAATATTTGCTAAGCACACACTGTATTCCAGACAATGTACTAAGAAAGAATGGTAAAATGAGGCCGGGCGCGGTGGCTCAAGCCTGTAATCCCAGCACTTTGGGAGGCCGAGACGGGCGGATCACGAGGTCAGGAGATCGAGACCATCCTGGCTAACACGGTGAAACCCCGTCTCTACTAAAAAAATACAAAAAATTAGCCGGGCGAGATGGCGGGCGCCTGTAGTCCCAGCTACTCAGGAGGCTGAGGCGAGAGAATGGCGTAAACCCAGGAGGCGGAGCTTGCAGTGAGCTGAGATCCGGCCACTGCGCTCCAGCCTGGGCGACAGAGCGAGACTCCGTCTCCAAAAAAAAAAAAAAAAAAAAAAAAAAAAAATGGTAAAATGAAAACTAAGAACTTGGTTTTTTACTCAAGGGAATATCCACTTCATATTTAGTTTGTGACAGATAGAAATAATTAATTGTGATACAATGAAGTAAGTGCCAGAGTAGAAGTATTTTAATAATAATTTATTAGGAATATTTTAAAATCTGAGATTATTTAATGTTTCTCCATGATAGAGTCAGATAAACTTCTGGAGGGGACATGTTTTCTGTTTTACTTTTAAAGTAAATAGAAGTTACCTGTAATCCCAGCACTTTGGGAGGCCAAGGTAGGTGGATCACTTAAGGTCAGGAGCTCAAGACCAGCCTGGCCAACATGGTAAAACCCCATCTCTACTAAAATACAAAATTAGCTGGGCACAGTGGCAAGAGCCTATAATCCCAGCTACTCAGGAGGCTGAGGCAGGAGAATCGCTTGAGCCTGGAAGGCAGAGATTGCAGTGAGCTGAGATTGTGCCACTGTACTCCAGCCTGGGTGACAGAGCGAGATCCTATCTAAAAAAAAAAAAAAAAAAAAGGAATGGGNTTTAGTTTGTGACAGATAGAAATAATTAATTGTGATACAATGAAGTAAGTGTCAGAGTAGAAGTATTTTAATAATAATTTATTAGGAATATTTTTAAAATCTGAGATTATTTAATGTTTCTCCATGATAGAGTCAGATAAACTTCTGGAGGGGACATGTTTTCTGTTTTACTTTTTAAAGTAAATAGAAGTTACCTGTAATCCCAGCACTTTGGGAGGCCAAGGTAGGTGGATCACTTAAGGTCAGGAGCTCAAGACCAGCCTGGCCAACATGGTAAAACCCCATCTCTACTAAAAATACAAAAATTAGCTGGGCACAGTGGCAAGAGCCTATAATCCCAGCTACTCAGGAGGCTGAGGCAGGAGAATCGCTTGAGCCTGGAAGGCAGAGATTGCAGTGAGCTGAGATTGTGCCACTGTACTCCAGCCTGGGTGACAGAGCGAGATCCTATCTAAAAAAAAAAAAAAAAAAAAAAAAAAAAAAAAAAAAAAAAAAAAAAAAAAAAACAGTAAATAGAAGTTTTCCATGGGAGTAGAGGATGGTTGTTAGCAGGGGTTTTGTGATTGATAAAATATTGTAGCAAAAGAGAAGAAACAAGCCAAGTTTTTGTGTTTACCTGATTGATGAGGGTACAATAGGGATGAGAGTGATAAAGCTGGGGAATGCAGTAGAAGAAATGGAGAGAGAATTTGGAGCTGCACAGAGAGCAGGGTGCTAGTTGGGCTGGACATCAGCACAGAGATCAGGGCAAAAGACAGACAGTTTTGCACGATCTGTAGTGAGGTAATATTTCAAGCCAGGTGTTTTTATTTGGAGCCAGACAAACCTGAATTTGAGTTTTGAGTCCATTTTATAGAATACCAAACTGCTTTAAAGCCTCAGACTAAATGTGAATCACAAAACCATCCTCATGGTTTGCTATGAGGATGCAATAAGGTAGTTAACACAAACTGTGTTGCACCTTATCTGGCACATAGCAAGAACTTGTTACATCAAAGCCATCCTTCAACATAAGCTGGCAGAGGGAGACATAGTTCAGGAGTTCCCTGGATAGGCTGCAGGGGGATCCATGACATATAATGTGTATTTGCACTTGTCTGAGGAGATGGAGCACACCTTTTATTATATTCTCCAAAGTCTGTCACTCAAAGAAAAGGTAAGTACTAATTCCAAAGAATGCAAAGAAAAGACAGCAAAGAACAAATGTGGAAGGAACTCAACATTTTAAAAGCAGAAAGAGGAGCAGGAAACTTATGAGAACACAAAGACAATTCATCAGCATTGTCTGTTCTGCTTTCATGTGACAGATGTGTTCCTACAAATCCCAGTATATAATAGGCATAAATCTGACCCCCATGACCTTCACCCCTGGTATGAATATGTCATGTTACATGGCAAAAAAGACTATGCAGACACAATTAAGGAGGGATTTATCTTGGATTTTGTGGATGGGCTGAAAGTCTTAAATAGCTCCTAAAGCAGATTTTTCTTCCAGCTGAGGTCAGAAGAGGAAATCAGGGAGATAAAGCAAAGAGAGAATAGAGAGAATTCAAAGCAAAATAAGAACTTTGCATGTTGTTGCTGGCTTTGAAAATGGAGCTGGCCTATGAGCCAAGGCATATGGATGGAGCCACTAAGAAAACAACCAAGGGAATATGGAGGACAGCCTGCAATTATCCCACAACCTGAATGAGCCTGGAAGTGGATTCTCCTCCAATACCCTCTAGATAAGAGCCCTGCTTGACCAACAGCTTGGTTTTGGCTTTGTGAGAACTTAAACAGAGAACTCAGTTGAATCCAGTCAAGTCACACTGTGAATGGACATTTGACTCACAGCAAACTGTGAGAGAATATATGTATTTAAAGACAGTATCTCACTCTGTGCCTAGGCTGTAGTGAAGTGGCCCAATCATGGCTCACTGCAAACTTGACCTCCTGAGCTCAAGCAATCCTTCTGTTTCAGCCTCTCGAGCAGCTGGGACTACAGGTGCATGGCACCATGTGAGGCTAATTTATTTATTTTTATTATTTTTCAGAAATAAGGTTTCGCCAGGTTGCCCAAGTTGGTCTAGAACTGCTGGTATCAAGTGATCCTCTCACCTTCGCCTCCTAAATTGCTGGGATTACAGGTGTGAGTCACTATACCTAGCCAATTTGTGTTGTTTTAAAGCAGCCACTTTTGAGGTTCAGCAGTAACAGAAAACTGATACACTCCAGCATGCAAAATTGTGCAACAAAAGCTTCAGGGACCAAGAGCAAAACACTCAAAAACTTGACACTGACATGTAAGCAAAGAAATTGAAAGAAATCTAATAAAAATGGTAGCACAGTTTTACATATGTGAGATGGTTAAGAAAGACGTAAGTACTGCAATAAATATAGCATTTTACCTTGAAAAAGTCCTGAAGTTTGCTCGTGGAAGAAGGTGTCAAAAGGATTCCAGCTCATGAGTTACTGTGAAGTGGTGGAAGGACGATTATCTGACGTCAGGCAACACCAGGTGTGGATGAGTGTGGCTTGTAACATGTGATGAACTGTGGTCACTGGTAGACGTTTAAGGTGTACATGTGTGTGTGTGACTCAGTACAGTTTTTAGTATTCACATAGTTTAGATGTGAACAAAATCATGCATAAGTAAATGCAAAATTTGAATTAGGCTCAAATTACTCATTGATATGTCAATTATATTGGAACTAATTCCTATTTTCAAAATAAATGTTATAGCAGAACTGACCCTATATAGGAATAATGGCAACGAAAAACTCTACACAGCTGGGTGGCAGCCCATGCCAAACATATGTCAATCTTTTTGACAACTAGAGTAGCTGGACTGTTGTAGGTATGAGGAGA
Organism: Rhinopithecus bieti; assembly: GCF_001698545.2. Taxonomy (NCBI): domain Eukaryota; kingdom Metazoa; phylum Chordata; class Mammalia; order Primates; family Cercopithecidae; genus Rhinopithecus; species Rhinopithecus bieti. The sequence continues at coordinate 109,413 of NW_016814758.1, read as the reverse complement.
TAACACCACTCTAAGCAAGGCCCTGTGCAGTCACAGGCAACTCGGCAAGTTTATTGTAGCAACAGGCTTCGCGAAAGTCAGCAACAGCAAAATATTTAATCAGCATATCTGAGTTTCTCAAAAGGCAGGCAATATGAAACCAAATCCTTTTGGGGATGTTTACTTCAATACTGTGAGTCAATTTCTCATTTTGCAATGACCTGGCTGGTATAAATCTCTTTGCAAATCTTTTAAACAGGGTCTCACTCTGGTTTGTTTTTAGCCCTCAAATAATTAGTATTTCTCCTTGGTTGTTTTTATGAATGATTGCCTTTGCAGAGTCAAAAGGAAGCTTGTATTTGGGGAATGCACCAGGTACTGTTCCCTGGCCAGGGGCAATGATAGAGGGAAAACAATAACCCAAGAATTTAGGTTAATGAGAAAGATACACACTAGCATAAAGCATAAATTGCAACACTGAGCTTTATTTTATAATCTCATCACCTTTATCATTTGGAAAATTCCCGTGACTTCAGTCCAAACCATTCATGGAGGCACTTGAAGCCCAGCATGTGGGGTGCTTTGTCCAAGATCTAATGGCAATTTGGTGTTATTCTCTAACATCTTTCAGTGGTAGCTACCACATACAATTTGCAAATCTTCTGAAATTCCAAGAACTTTTGCGTAAGAATAGCCTCTTGTTTGTTTCCTCCTTTTCCTACTTCTCCTTTAGAGTGGCCAAAAGAAAGTATGAAGGTCCCACACTGCTTTCATGAGAATGTCTTGTGATTCATTAATTCCATCATGTTTTAATCATTCATTATTTTCTTCCCTATTTATACCTGAAATAAATAAGAAGTCAAATGTACCCTAACTGTGGCTGATACAAAAGAGGCACAGAAAATGAGAAACAAGACAGAGAATGAGGAACAGGACAACCAGACTTTTATCGTTTAAATTCTCTTTATTTACAAGGAGAATTTACCATTACCTTTTAATTGGAATCAAGTCATCCCCTCAAGGAAACATGTCCTGAAATCCTTTCATTCTACTACTACTTTGTTTCCAAGCACTGAACTCCTGTGTCATAAAGGTGGTAGAGTCACTGTTTATTTGAAAGAAAAGTGAGTGTGTGGGTGTTGTAAAAAATAAACATAAGAGGCTGCCCCATTGTCCTTTGTTTGGAAACCCAATTCTAGGCCCTGTGCTATCTGTGCCATAAAAAGAATCAAGTGTCCTCCCAGTCTCAAGTTCTTCCCAGAAGATGTGCCATCATCTTCCATCATCAAAAACTAAGTGATTTCCATGGCAACCTCCTCCACAAACCCATCAGTTTTCTGGCAAAGTCATTTCATTTTGTCCCAGGAACCACATTAGAGTTAAAAATAATAATAATACAACTCTCAAAAACTGAAGTTAGGAAAATATCAACAGACGAAAATAAAATGAATGTGAGCCCAACAATACTCTGAGCATAATAAGACTGAGAGAACAAAACTTTCCCCAGTAGTACTGGGTTCAGGGTGTTAATGAAGATTTGACATAAAGAATCACAGTATAAAAGGGGATAGAAGAATGGAAGCAGGGAAGAGCCAGCTGCAAAGAGTGAAGAGTGCATAAGGGTTTGGGGACAGCCAGCTCCTTCTCCTCGCTTTCCTTTTCTTCTCTGATAAGTGTACGGTCACTGGCATTGAAACAGAATTAAACTAAAGCAACAGATGAGGTTTCCACCAGGAAAAGCTGTCTCTTACAGAGTTCCGAGTGGAGCTGGGAGCAGTGCCAAGGGCTCATGAAGCAATTTTGGAAGGTTCTGCTGGAAAGGCAGGAATCTCTGTCCTTCCATCACTCACAGCCCTTTACAACAACTGGCATATCAGGGTATCAGGATCTTATGGTGCAAATCAGAATTTGAAGTCGCTTGGGCAGTATCCATCTGTCTTATTCCACATGGTTACATCTGTGTTACCATCTTAACTTTAGCCAGTGTTATTTATAATAAAAGCTATTTCTTCTCTCTTTCTCTCTCTCTCTCTCTCTCTCTCTCTCTCTCTCTCTCTCTCTCTCTTTAATTTTGAGACAGGATCTCATTTTGTAACTCAGGCAGGAGTGCAGTGGTGCCATCATGGCTCACTGCAGCCTCAACCTCCCCGGGGCTCAAGCGATCCTCCCACCTCAGCCTCCTGAGTATCTGGGACTACAGGCATGTGCCACACTCAGCTAGTTTTTTTGGTATTTTTTGTAGAGAAGGGGTTTCACCACATTGCCCAGGCTGATCATGAACTCCTGAGCTCAAAATATCTGCCTACCTCAGCCTCCCCAATTGCTGGGATTGCAGTTATGAGGCATCATACCCAGATGCTTTTCTTCTCTAAAGCCTTGGCTAATAAAAGATTCATTGCTCATTTTCTGAATCCCAATCCTAATTTAGTCAGTACTTTACCATTTACCTAATAATGACTTTTTGTTATATTTGTGATTGCCAGTCTTACCATGTTATATAAACTCTTTGGAGGGAGGGAGGGAGGGAGGAAGAG
>NW_016814758.1:75513-106697 GCF_001698545.2 Rhinopithecus bieti | reverse complement strand
GAGGGAGGGAGGGAGGGAGGGAGGGAAGGAAGGAAGTTGCTCCTCATGTCACCTATAGCATATACCATAACAGATAATTTTGTAGGTTCCTAGGGACTGAGTTTGTGTGCTCTGCATACATGGGTAGGAATAGGTTCTAGTGTTCAGATAAAGTTCCCGCCTGTCTTTAATCAATCCAGCAGTCAGTGGTCATGAAGAGTAGTAGCAAAAATACATGGACACAGGTGCTTTGATCTCTGCCAGAAACTTGATTCCTTTGCTCTGAACTCAGGAATTATAAAGAAAGAGGATCAGATTCCTGGAGAAGATTTTCTTCCTGTGGCATTGCCAGAAAAGAAAAGTTTTAATATTCAAATGAAGAGCTTCCTTAAATAAATAAACACATTTCTCTCTAAAAGAGAAGTAAAAGAAACAAAGAGCTGTGGGAGAAAGAAATAGAATTTTCAGGGCACAATGGAAAGCATGTGTTGACAATTTTGATAAACTATCCCCAGGTTGGTATCGGTCAGGATAGGTTCGATTCTCTTGTGGTAGCAAACAACTCCAAAACGTTATGGCTTAAAACAACATTTATTTCCTGTCATGCTCCATAACCCAACAGTGTTGACTGGGGGCTCTGCTGAGCATCACCCTAATGCAAGGTCAAGGGTGACAACACAGCCACTCTCTGGAACCCTGTGGGTCAGTGGGGCAGAGGGAAAAGAAAGCCCTAGAGTGTTGTACTCTGGCAAAGAGATGCTCCAGCCCCAAAGGGTCACACTTTCCTTAAGGACACAGCTTATTGGCTAGAACTAATCACATATCCCATATGAATCCAGTAACTCCAGCAAGAGCTTTCTTCCCCTGTGCTTGGTAGGTAGAGACCTGGGAATTTTTGGTGAATTACAGTAATGACTATCACAAGGGTAAACCTTCACATTTGTAGGGTGTTTTTGGTTGGATTTTTTTCAGAAGCAGCAGCTATAAAAGAAAATCCCAGGTAAAACATAGTATTTTCTACCTTTCTCTGGCCACTTCCCACAACAGTGTTAACTAGTCTATGAGGCACACGAGGGAGCTGGAAGTTTCACCACGCCTTCATTCATTTTTTAACACATGTGGACTGATTTCTGTACTAAGCCCTGTGTAAGACATTGATGATAAAATTTTAAAAAGTGTATGAGAAAGTTCACCAATTCATGACCGTTCCTGATCTGTGATTATCCCATCATTATAACCTGCCCTGTATTTCCAAATAAAAGCTATTAGGTATCAATTCTGGCCTATGTTAATAGAATTTGTAACTGTACTGCCTGAGACATGGTTTGTTGAGCTACTGTATCCTGTCTGGAAGGATCCATCATCTTTATTCTGGCTAACTTGTATCACTTTTATGCCTCATTACCCATACTACTCTTAGCTTGTTCTTATTTCTTCACTATGGAATATGGCTGACATCTACTTGAGTCAATTTGCACCTGATTCCATTGGATGTCTGACATTACTCTCTGAGATGGTTGACCAGTCAGTCAGAATGGACCATTTTTGCTTCATTTTTTGAGATGCAGTTTCGCTCTTGTCTCCCAGGCAGGAGTGCAATGGTGCAATCTCAGCTCACTGCAACCTCCACCTCCTGGATTCAAGTGATTCTCCTGCCTCAGCCTCCCAAGTAGCTGGGATTACAGGCATGAGCCACCATGCCCAGCTAATTTTTATTTGTATTATTAGTAGAGGTGGGGTTTCACCATTGATGCTGTTTTTATAATGGTCTATCCCCTGAATTCTTTCCAAATACCTGTGAACATAGTTCCTGAATCCTGATTTATCTGACATCTCAAATAGTCAGAAATCATAATTATGACAATTGTTTCTCTAGCCCTAATATATGCTATGGCTATAAATGCAATACTAACAACTCAAATATTTAAACGTTAAACTTCAAATTAAGAGATTAATATTTATTGAAGGAATATTCTCTTTCTTAATCAGAAGTATTCCTGTAGGAAAGGCAGAATGATTTCACTTTCATATGTAAGAAGTGAGTCTTGATAAATTCAAACCACTTTGAAATGCAGATCTAATTCATTCACTAATAGTCTTTAGGGAGTACAATCGAGGCACAGTTAGTTAAGTGCACTTAATAGAGATTCCAAGTCGCCTAATGCAAATCTATTTTTTCTGTTCACCTTAAAAACAAGACTCCATATCTGAGGTGGAAGCAATGAACCAAGATGAAAGACCACATTTTCTAACCACTTACAGCAAGGTGCAGCCATATTTTAGCCAAAGCGGTCAGTGCCCCACCTATATTAAATTCAACTCTTCAATGTGCTTCAACAGCCAAAGATCCACACTTCTGTGCTGGCAACATCTTTTCCCAACACAGGTGAAGGCCACTGCCTGTATGTGACACACTAGAGATTCTAGTTTACACAGAGTTAACCAGAGATCCTAGTTTACACAGAGTTAACCAGAGATCCTAGTTAACACAGAGTTAACTAGAGATCCTAGTTAACACAGTCAAGAGCAACCCTCAACGACTCCCCAGAATTGGTGTACACACACTCAGCTTTCTCACCCTTTGGGTGGGAGAATTTAAAGCTATATATTTTGTTCCACTGCCCAGAATTTATTTGCCAATTATGTTCCAATTGGCCGCTTTGATTGCTGGCAGAATAGTAAAGCATTTTTTTTGACTGCATTCTGTTTATTACACAATTCCTTATTTCTCCACCAGTGTTCCCTATACCTCCCACATAAACTACTTATAAGCATGTGAATCCCTGTCTCAGGGTCTCATTCTGGGATAAACGTAGCTAAGACAGAAATGTAAGAAGTACATGAAACTTCCAACAATTCTCATTAAAATGAAAGGCTACACCCTTTGTCATCCTTCTCTTCATCCTATTCTCTAGAACATAGATGTAACTTTTGAAACTCCATAAACATCTTGGGCCATCAGGATGAGGATCACATCTATGTAAGGAAAGAGCTGAGAAGTAGAAGAAGCCCCAAGCCGTGACAACCATGGAGCCTCTTTACTGGGTCTTAACTTCTCACCTCCAGAACCATTCCATGTGAAAGAGAACTAAAAGTCTATCTTATTCAAATCACAATTATTTCATTTCTAAAATTAACCCAAACTCATATATAGAGAAAAGAAACTTACTTCTTTGAATTGTATTTGGGGAGTCTTTTATGAGTTTGAAAATAACCACTAGAGAATGAAAGAATGGTTCATTCAGGGTCAGAATTCACCTGGCTGTGATCTCATAGACAGACTCAGGCTTTATGAACTATAAAAATCTCAAAAGAGCCCAACTCCTGGGACAGAGCTCAGCTCTCCCTGCACCTAGATTCGAATCCTGCCTATCCCAGATACAGCCATTGCTCTTCCAGGTAGAGGGCAATGGTCTAGGTCTGGTCCCCCTATGGAATCCTCCATTCTGGCCCATCGTTAACTCTTCTGTCTTTTCTCTGCTCATGCCTTAGCATAAAAATCAGATAGTATTAGAAAAAATTATGGCACAAACATTTATATTTCTTCTTCATGTATCTTCAGTGTTGTGCCTGTTTCTGCATTGTTAGTTTCTTAGGATCAGCCCTTGGGATAGAGTTTGTGCTTTGCATTTGTACTGAAAACCAGGTGTAGGGGAGCAACTAATGAGAACAATGCTCTGCTGGGACCTGCACTGTCTAGAGTGTGGAAGGAGAATTGTGCATTTGTACATGCATCCTCTGCATGGGGAGGAAGAACCACTGTCACCTGGGTCTCCCAGCACAAGGCTTACACAGCTCCAAAGGATAATGACCCATGGAAAGCCTATGGACCACTTCCCCATTGGACCGAATGCTCATCAGATTATCTATCCCAGATCTTCACTTCAGGGTCCTGGACACATACACAGAACAAGACATTCATTTACAGGACATGGGATGGGGAAGGGACGTTGCCTCTGACTCAGCCCCACCAGGGCCTCAGGATAGATTTTTTTTTTTTTTTTTTTTTCACATTGTAGTTTTCAAGTTCTAGAAACAGGTAACTTCTAATTCCCGAAGGGAACAGAGGTTGTCTCCAGGTCAGAGAAACCTTCTGACCAGTTGTAGTTCTGGAACCTTCTGATGCTTATCCTATAGGGAATATAAACTTGTTTTTAAGAACACTCAGGATATTACAAAATAATGAAAAAAAAAAATAGTGCAGAAACCATTATATAAGGTCCTTACCAGGTACCTTACATATACCAAGTACTAGCCTAATTACTTTATTTTTTTTTTTCGTCTAATGGGTTCAAAAAGAGGTGCATTATTATCCTCACTTCCTAGTCAGGATAGACCATAACTGCCAAGTGTGAAAACTAGGATTTGAACCAAGGTTTGCATGATCCAACACAGACAATATATCCATCCCCAGTATGAATTCAGGGTCCCCAATTTGAAACTGGTGGGTACTAATTCTAATAAGAAGATATGGCTCCCAGTGTCTGATACAAGGACCCATGGAACACTTCCTAGTCCATCCTGGGATTGGGCAAATACAACAAGAACTACAAACAGGTAAAACGTACTTGCTCCAACAGCTGATGAGGTTATGGGGAAGAATAAAAAAAAAAAAATGAGTTTTAGAGGTTGAGACTTAGCAGAAAACCTAAGCCTTTGAAGAAAATGTCAAGTACTCAATATTAAAAGCCTTACTTGACTTTTAGGTTACAAGGCTGTGGAAACATTTGCTTCAGTATTTTAGCCAGGTTCCTCATCTTGCCAGCCAACTGAATTAACCAACAACTCGCTTAAGCCATGAGATATACCTGCCCACTCCCGTCCTCTTTTGGCTTCAGTGAGACATTGGCTCATTATGTGCTGATTTAGGTTTGTCTTGATTCCTTATCTACCAATGACAAATGTGAGCACAGGACCATTAAAATGTGGCTCTAGACCAGTTATTCTGACAGGCTGAGGTCTAGTATATAGGAAGGCAATAAGCAAACTTGTCTCACGGATGTGAAGATCTTAAGGTCAAGTAACTATAGAGCTACGGTTATAGAAAGCGGACTTAGGGTCAGAAAACCTGGAAGTAACTTCTGATTTTACTATGGGCAGTTCTGTAATCTTTGACAAGTCACATAGATTTTATGATGATCATTTTTTTAAAGATATAAAAATGAGGATAGAAACATGCCAAATACAATAATTTTTTGTGAATTAGATGAGGTGATGCCTATGGATGAACTTTATAAACTTTGGAGCATGATATAACTATATAGTATTATTTATAAAATTACTAGGCATGGGTGGCTCAGTCAGTGGCAGTCCCAGAAGCCTGCAGCCAGAATCCCTTCCCACGACTCTAGCTGGGGAAGCCAGGGTTCTGGTACTATTAGAGAGTGTTCCAAAGATGAGGTCAGAAGAATATTTGTAAAAGAGGATCATGCAATCAGGGTATAATCTAACACAGGACCTGAATGTGCATCTAAGTCTAGAAGATCCAAGGGCATTGAGAGTCAGAGAAAAGGAATTGCCATGTGATTCTAGGCAGAAAGCTGGTTAGCAGAAGGAAGCAATTGCATTTTTGTGTTTTCAGCAGAGTATCACATGTAAGTGACTGACTCATTTAAAGGGCGAATTGGAGTCTATATGTGGATTATTTCTGTTTTGTAATGGAAAACTAAACCCAAATCAATCTGAAGCCAGAAGGTGTAGGTTAAAGTCCAAAATTATATAAAGATCAGGAAAAAGATACTCAGATAATGGCAACTTTAAGTACCAAACACAGCCCTGAGTGCTGTATGAACAGGATAGTATGACAAAATCGTGCTGTTTCTGGAATGTACAATTAGGGGAATATGACAAGTCTACAAATAATCATCACGTGAAACAAAGAACAACTGTCAGAAAAAAAGATGCCAAGTGCTCCAAGGAGTAGGGTGAGAAAGTTACTTTGGTGGTTTGAAACTGATCAAAAGAGTGTCTATAAAGGAAACCACATTTGAAATGTGTTAGAATCGGACAGGTATAGCTAAAGGCAAAGTGGTGAGCACTCCAGAAAGAATTATCAGGACTAAATATCAAAGCTGGGGGTCTGGAAGGAAGGAGCAGCCTGAATCGTCTGGTTTCTACAGGTGAATTGCAAGACAAGTCATTAAAGATTACTCAGGATCAGAACTTTAAAGACCAAGTTCTGAACATGGCCTGCGATTTGGCAAATACTTAGTCATTGAATGCTGAAGAGCAGGGACATCTTCAGGTCACTTCTCTCCAAAATTGTGTGACTATTAACATTCTTGGTAATATGACTTCCATTATTTAGATTAATTTTATTGGTCACTGCTGATGGTAGCCATCCTCCAAGATGGTCTTCAGTGATCTCTCACTCCTTGTATTTATGCCCTTGTGTGAACTCTCCCATATTGTATCAGGGTTGGTCTGCATGGCCAGCAGGATATGGCAGTAGTGATGGTATGTCATTTCTGAGGCCAGGTTATAAAACACTTTGTATACTTTTGTACACTTGTGTGTGTGTGTGTGTCCCTGTTCTATTTCTCTGTGTGTGTACATGTGTGTACATGTGTCTTTCTCATCATTTGCTTTAGAAGAAATCCTCTAAAGCCATGTATGAGCTGCCCTGCGGTGGAGCCTCTAGGTCATGAGGAACTGAAGCCTCCAGTCAATATCCAGAGAGAAACTCAAGCCTTGTGGCCACAGTCACATGAACGATCTTGGGTCAAGCAAGGTCCTTCAGGGCAGGGCAGTATTCAGATGAGGTGGCCCTGGCCAACTTCTTGACTACAACTTGTGAGAGACCTTGAGCCAGAACCACCTAGTGGAGTGACTGCTGGATTCCTCACCCTCAGAAACTGGGGGAAGTAATAAACAACTGTTGTTTTTAGCCACTACATTTTAGAATAATTTGTTACACAGCAATAGATAACTAATATACTCTATAATTCAACAAATATTTACTTATTCAATATCTACCTGTCTCAAGAATTATGTAGTTGAAAAATTATTACAACTCAAGGCTTCTTGTTTTCAGATAGGACCATATTTTTAAACTACTTTTAAATTTTTTTTGTCTGTTTGAAGTTTCACTCTTTTGGCCAGGCTGGAGTGCGTTGGCGCCATCTCAGCTCACTGCAACCTCTGCCTCCTGGGTTCAAGTGATTCTCCTGCCTCAGCCTTCTGAGTAGCTGGGTGTACAGGCGCACACCACCACACCAGGCTAATTTTTGCATTTTTAGTAGACATGGGGTTTCGCCATGTTGGCCAGGCTGGTCTGGAGCTCCTGACCTCAGGTGATCTGCCCTCCTCAGCCTCCCAAAGTGCAGGGATTACAGGCGTGAGCCACCGCGCCTGGCCACTCCTTTTAATTTTTAAAACAAATTATTTTCCTAGTTTCCAGCCTTCCCATGTTTTCTGCCATCTCTCATCTTGGCACATTTCCTTCCTGTATCCTACTCTCTTTCTGCTGGCTAACCCCAAAGTATCCACTGCTCAAATTTAATTTCTTTTTAGATAACTTTCCTGATATCTATGGAGAAGAGGGACTCTCTAGAATGATCCCTTTTAGCACATATTGTATCAAATTCTCTTGCTAATTGTCATTTTCCCTGTTAGTTTATAAGCTCCATGACTGTGGTTGTCCTGTCCACTGATGTATCCCTAGTATCCAGCATGGTGCCTGGCACAAGATATTAATCCTCATACACATTTATGTATACACACACACACACACACACACACACACACAGAGGGAGGGAGGGAGGGAGGGAGGGAGAGACAGAGAGAGAGAGAGAGAGAGAGAGAGAGGGAGAGAGAAAGGTAAATTCAACAAGTGTAATGGATGGTCACAAATTATCTGGAGTGAGCCTCACTTTGCCCAGTCCTTCCAGCTATGCTTGAGAATAAAAGATATTTCTCATGCAGGTCTCTGGTGCTCTTATCCATAGTAATCCAAAGATGCCTTGGTCACATAAAGTTCCAGTTTAGTGGCCTCATGGTAATATGGACAAAGACATGATCAAGAATAGAATTCTTGACTAGGAAGCATTGAAAGACAGTTTGGGAGCAAGAGATCCAGCCTTAGGAGAAACAGGCAAGCCACTGATTTCACCTGGTTTGCTTTTGTTATTTTAAAGGGCAAGAGTTTTGTAAGAATGGAACTCTAGAGGAAATTTTCATAAACTCTGAGATGGCTTTTGGCACTCAATAGCACTTCATGAGTTTTTTCAGCATTTCAGCACAAAAGGAAGGAGCTTTGCCCAGAGGGTCCCAGTTGCGGGTAGACACATCTTTCCATGACCCTGAGGCTGCACTGGAATTTATATAGCCACATGAAACTGCTCTTAAGGGATTTTCTTCTCCATCTTTTATTCTCCCTTAAGTACCAACATAGGTGTGGTGTTTCAAAGCAGTTTGTCCAGAAAGATAAACTTCTGTCGATGTGCTGAGCAAGTGATATTTGTATGCACGGGGTTGTGTAGTCTGTGGTGGTGGTAAATAAATGCAAGACTCATTTATATCCACTATGGCTTTAACCTGATGCAGGGGCTGAGGTGACCTCTGATTGTACTTCTGTCTTGCTGCTATGAGAGCAATGGAGGAAAAAGGAAGACAGACGCCATATCTCAAGCTTGCACTCAGCCCTGAGTTATGCTAATTACCATCTAGAGTTGCTGGTTAAGAAAAACACATATTGTCAAGTTGGGGCTTTGAAAGAGAAAACAATGAATATTTCTTTGGCCCTCTCCTCTTTTTGCCTCAACTAATTGGTTCATTTCTCTAATACAATCACTGGAAAGATAGATTTTTCTCCCCACTTTGTAGAATAAACTGAAATCTATTTTTCTTTGTGTCTAATAGAGCCAGCTATTCTCTAATTGTGCCTATAAATGAGTAGACAGTTAAAACATTATGTTGGGAAAGAAGTTTGTTCTTGTTTCTTTTCTTTTTTTTTTTTTTTTCTCACAGCATTTTGTGGAAGACTTTTTCTCTCCCCTTTTCTTTTCCTTAGGAAATGAAGCACTATTTAGAACCTTTCACATTTCAAGTAAAAGCTTTCAAAATGAAAGGAAAAAATATTTCAAACCTCAGCATTTAAAGTCCATATGGTCTCTATTCATAGTGAACAATTAACGTGTAGCTGGCAACTGTGCTATAGAAGCAGACGTGCCCAGCTTCTACAAACGTGGGTGGATGTCTGATGGCAGATCTAACATTTACGGCCTTCAGTGCATCATTGCCAGAAAGGTGACATGAACAAGAGCTGAGTGTTGAAGGTGCTTGGATATTTTCAGCCAATAAAACAGGTGGAGGTGTACAAGAAACACAGAGCTACGCGGGTGACATGTAAATTATGAGTATATATTAACGTGCTGACTTAATCCCTATGATCATGTTTTGACTCTTTTTTGAGTAATCATCAATGCAACGAGTTAGGCATTTTATTTTGAATAAAAGTAATGATATTCCAACAGTAACTCTAATTCCAAGTTAACCCATTCACTTTAACACATAAAGTGAGAGTACCAAAAGCCAGCCTAATCTACATAGCCCCTGGAAATTCAACCACATCTAAGCTGGCCTGGAACATTTGTATGCTGGCTCCACCAACAGTCTATTCACATAATGAACTGGGCACTCCCATGGTCATCACAACATAAAGGAAGAAAAAAATCCAAGGCACACAATACGTGCTGCAAAATAAATGAGAGTTTACCATGTGCCAGGCATTGCTTGAAGAGCTGAGGGTATTGAAATAATGGATTATTCTCCCTGGCCACCCTGAAGTCACTTAGTGTAGAAACACGTAGTTATTCTTCAGTGTGTTAAGGTCTCTGATGCAGAAAAACATGAGGTAGAAGGTGAATCCAATCTCAAGGGGGTTAGGTGGGATTATGCTGGAGGTTTTAAACAGAGCCCTGAATATAAGTGGATGTGGACAAGTAAATAATAGGGAGAAGGCGTCCCTTTAAGGTTTTTCCTTTCTGTCGCTCTAGGTTATCCAGTCATGTCCATGCCTCATCCTTCATATAACAATAACTGCATCACAGGCATAGACTGAGAGCTCTGTTTTCCACAGTTATATGGGCTCCTGCGGACTGCTCTTGCAACCCTGGAAGAGAAAATGGGGACTTGGGTTTGTTTCTTCTCAGTCCTATGCCATAAGGCAACATACCAAATTTTGCCCTCTATAGGGTGAAGCGCTGTAAGAAAGGAGTCAGCTGACACAGAGACACTCACAGAAGAAGCATCTTTGCTCAGTCCACTGGGAACCGTGGTTTGGCTGCAGTGTAGGAGGTAATGTTCATAGCATTGCTCACATGGAAACCAGCCCTGCTTTTTAATAGCTTCCTCTTGGATTTAAATTTGGTCTAAACCTTGTTATCCATTTCCAAGTGTTCACACTTGTTTTTACTCTCAGACAATGTCTTTATTCATTCTTTATTCTGTAACCTACAAGTGCAGCCAGGCATCCCTACTCTATCACATGTCCCACCTGGGTCAGTGACATTGGCCATGGCTACCCTAACAAATTACCAAAAACTTAGTGGCTTAAAGCATGACTCATTTATTATCTCACAGTTGTGTATGTTAGAAATCAGAAAGAGGACACACTGGGCTAAAATCAAGGGGCCAGCAGGGCTGTATTCCTTACTAGAGGCTTTGGGAACAAATCCACTTCCTAAATCATTCAAGTTGTTTGCAGAATTTAATTCCATGTTGCAGAACTAAGGTTACTGTTTCCTTGCTAGCTGTTGGCTCAGGGTCATTCTCAGCTTCTGGAGTCTGCCTAATTCCCTGGATTATGGTCCCATCCCTCTCCTAAACTGGGATTCATTGGCCCAATCATTCTGATGTGTCAGATCTTTCTGATCTTCTTTTCTTTATGCTTTTTCTTTCCTGATACTCTTCTGCTGTATCTCTCTGTTTGCAGCCAAAGAAGTTTCTATGCTTTCAAGGGTCCATGTGATTAGATTCGATTTACTCATATAATCCAGGATAATCTTCCTATTTTAAGGTCAGTAACCTTGATTTTATCTACAGAGAACTCTTTTACTTTATGAAGTAACCTATTTACAAGATCGAGAGATTAGGATATGGACATCATTGAGAGACATTCTTACTCCTAACACAATCCCCAACTTTGGAAATCAGACAGTTGGAACATCCAAGCTCCTAGGTCCTGCTGGAATTACTAAAAATGTCCTGAACAAAATGTGTATGACTTTTTCTCTGGTAATATTTCAAGTTTGCAACATGCTTTGGCAAACTATTATGAAGATGAGCAAGATATGTTTGAAAAGCCGCTAGCCTAGAGCCTGGCACAAAGTCAGTTCTCAGAATATATTAATTTCCTTTTCCCATTCTTGCACTTGGCATTCCCAGAGAGAGCACCATGGTGTGACTTTGAAGTTATAAAACTGATCCTACAAGCTGCACTCACAAATCAGCCTCAAGATTATTATAGCGTGGAACAGACAGAAGAGTATAACAAATTCAAGCTGAGCATCAAGATTCTATCAATCCTATTAGTTATTTGGCTGAAAGTAATGTTTTTCTCCTTAAGTTCTGAAAACCCATATATTATCTATCTATAAGGTTACAGGATGTAAAGTGACTTGATGGCCTCAGAGAACAAGGAAGGCCCAAGTTAATTGGCTTCTTACCAAATAATACCTCCTTGTCCTTAAGTCCCCCAGAAATCAGATTATTAGGGGAAGAAAGAATTTCTTCTTTCCTCATCCCTAATATACCCATGTAAGCCTGGAATTCCCCTTTCTTTCTTTTGACCTCTCTAAGTCTATAGAGAGTCTATTGTAAAGTCTATTGCAAACTCTATACCTACATTTTGGAAAAATAAAACACACGAACACTCATATACACACAACCCTTTCTCTGATCAATTCTGTAATGATACTTCTTCTGTAAAAGCTCCTTTCCTGTAGATACTACTGTTTATAGTTTATATGTTAATATCAAGTTAGAGGTTCCAGGGTCCATGTTAGAGGTTCCAGACTTCTCTCTTTCATAATCTATCCCTAAACCCAGCACACAATATATGCTCAATGAATTTCGGATGATGGCATGGTTTGTTGCTGAAATTTTATGCATTCATCATTTGAACCTCCTAAATGTAATGTAAAATTATAAATTATTTTTTTCTAATTAATTATATCTTAAACAGCTTGGGTAAAATCAAGATCAGGCACTTGTGCTACCATTTTCTCTTTTATTCAAAGGGTGGACATCATTATTGATATACATTCTACATACTACACATATTACACACACACAGAGTCATCTGCAACACAGCCCTCAAAGCAGATCTCCAATCAAACAAAATTGGCAATGCAATACAACGTATTTGCCAAACTTTACCCAGCATAACACCTAAGACTTTACAAGAATGGTAAATATTTATTAAAATGAATGAGTAAACTGTCAGGGCTAAGTAGAGCTTAAGAAAACATGACTACTAAGTGGAATGTGAGATCCTAGACAGGATTTTGGAAGAGAAACAAGGGCATAGATAACTAAAGAAATCCAAATAAAGTACACTTTAGTAAATAATAATGTATCATTATAATAATAATAAATGTACCATACTACAATGGTAAACATAATATGTTACTAATAAGAGAAGCTGGGTGTGGATATATGAGGATTGTCTACTGTCTTCACAATAATTCTCTAAGTCTGAGGCTCTTCAAAACTAAAAAGGGAACTTAGAAAATTTAAAAGGAAAGAAAATACATTCTGAAAAAAAAAAAAAAGTCAGCATGGGTCTAGAAGCCTTAATCAATATTATGACTATGAAATGAAAGCAAAACCAAAATTTTACTAATGGTTTTATTTTGGGAATTGCCTGTGAGTATTTTCTAAACCTTCTTTTTTTCACTTAACAAAAAAAGACAAAACAATACAGACATTAAAATGTATTCACTATGAAAAGGGATTTGATTAGGCAGTAGTAGTCTGAAGTTAAAGTTTCATGGTGAAAAATCTATATTCATATAGGTGTTTACATTTCTTTATGCTTTCCTATAAGTTACATTTTTCAGTATGTATGAGCTGATAATAAATGGCTAATACTGCAATGCATAAAGCATGGAGCTGTATCACAGAGATTTTTTTACTCTGTTATTCTTCTTCCAGTGTTTCTGGAGCACCCAACATGTGCCTGCCAAATATTCTGGTTGATGGGAATTCTTGTCCTTTAATTCAAGCACAGCTATTCACTTAGCCAAAGGTAACTGAATTTTAAACATACAGAAAGAAATAAACAAACTGAAACGACTAGGAGACAAAACATTTACATAAACTCTGAACTATTTTTTTTTTTTTAGAAAACTACAGTTGCAAAATGAAACTTGTTCAATTTTACAACCAAAGTCCAAATTGTGGAATCTGCGTTTATTAAGGACAAAGTAGGAAAGACACAGAAAGAAGACATCACCCCTTTAGTGAACCCCACTACAGATAGTGCTGTCTTTCATTATAACTTTGTCTGAACAGGGAGATTCTAGACACAGCCTCTCAAGAGGTCCCTGAAGATAAATTGCACACAGGCTTGTGGAAGGGATCTTCACAAGCAGGTGTTAGGAAATTTTGGTGGATAAGAACCAAAACTCTGGGAAAAGGCTGTTCTTGCATTAGTCAGGGACAGTCGGAAATGCCTGAAAGCTCATGAGGAAAGTGATTCTCTTCACTTCCCTACATGCTAGAAGCTTGGATGGTTCACAAAAGATTCTGATAAGCATCCAGTCATCTGGCTTCAGGTCCAAGCCAGACTTTTCTGAAGTTCCTGAGGTAAGTTCACTCATGCTTATTATGTTGTAAACAAGAGTAGATGAAAGGCACTTACCAAACTGTTTTAAGAACATATCTTGGTGCTTATGGTTGGTCACTAATAAATAAACCATGGCGTTCCTTTCTTTGGATAAATGAGGTCTTTGCATCTGCTAGCTCAAGCTAGGAATCTAAAGTGATCCTCATTCTTTCTATTATAGAAAGAAGGAAATGAGTAAAGAAAATATAGGCGAGGCACCCATCCTTGAATAGGAGATGTGACCACCAGATTTGAAATTCTCTCTCCTTTACAATGCATTTGCAAGAAGAACCATGCATGGGATTGAACTTGAGTTTTAACTTGTCTCTCACCTCTGGGAGAGTATAGTCTGGCCTCATTAGCACCATTAAATCAGCCACAAATCCTGTCCCCAAAGTCCTAAAATTATCTGTTTACATCCAGGGAGAAAATCACAGTGTTTTGTCAGTAGTCATAACAGAATACTAAGCAGAGATTTGGGGCTCCCCTAGGCAAACAGGACAAGGAGAGAAGTATTGGCCTCTTGCCTACAAACACAAGCATAAATAGCATCACATGGGAGCAGCACCGTCCTCTGGAGCTGATCACTAATTCATCTAAGGGTGGCTGCAATTGTCACTCAGAAAGAAAATGGATTCTTTTTCTTCCCTTTCCTTCAGACATGATCCACATTTGACATCTGTGATCTCCTGTGTTTTAATTTTTATAAGCTGCTTGGCACTAGCAGAAATGTTAATCCTTTAAAAGAAAACTTCAAGCTTTTATTTCCAGCAACCCAAGAGAATAGTAATAAAACATCTTCTGAGCACAGACACTCAGCCCCAGCACTCCCACCTACCCTTGATTTTGACCTCCAGGGTTCACAATGCCATGCAAGACAGGAGGGAAGAGGGGCTGGGGCAGGGGAATGGCAGAGAGGTTGGGAGATCAATGTTCTATATCCTTCCATTGAGGAAAGAAAAGAGAAAATGATAAGAAAGGAATATTTAAGATAGAATCGCATATATTTATACATCTACGTGAGGCTCTGGAGGTACAGAAATGAATAAAGTATCATCAGTACCATTCAGGAATTCAGTCTAGTGAAAGGAAGAAAAACATGCAAACCAGTGATCTCAACCTGCTTCTCAAAGTGCTATGAGATGCCAGAGACATGGCTTAGCTTTGCCTGAGGATCTCAGGATGGGTTTTCTGGAAGACCGTCAGGTGAAGCAGGAGACAAGGGTCTGAGAAAGGCTAGCAAGAACAAAGAAAGGCAAGACAAACACAAATATCACATATTCTCATACGTGAGAGCTAAAAAAAAAAAAAAAAAGTGGAAGTGGAGATAGAGAGTAGAACGGTGATTACCAGAGGTTGGGAAACGAAGCAGGGAGGGGTTGATGGAGAGAAGTTGGTTCATGGATACGAAAGCACAATTAAAGAGAAGGAATAAATTCTAGCATTTGATAGTATGGTAGGAAAATTATAGTTAATCATAATTTATTGTATATTTCAAAATAGCTAGAAAAATTATAATGTTCCCAATACAAAAGATAAATATTTAAGATGGAGGATATCCCAATTAACCTTAGTTTGATCATTATACATTTTATATGTGTATCAAAATATCACATGTACCCCCAAAGTATGGACAACTATGATAGATCAATAAAATAAGTTTTGTTTTTAAGATAGAGTCTTTCTCTGTTGCCCAGGCTGGAGTGCAGTGGCATGATCTCGGCTCACTGCAACCTCCTCCACCTGGGTTCAAGCAATTCTCCTGCCTCAGCCTCCTGAGTAGCTGGGATTATAGGCACCTGCCACCACACCTGGCTAATTTTTGTATTTTTAGTAGGGACGGGGTTTCCCCATGTTGGCCAGGCTGGTCTTGAACTCCTGACCTCAAGTGATCCGCCTGCCTCTGCCTCCCAAAGTGCTGGGATTACAGGTGTAAGCCACCACACCCAGCCAAAAATGTTTTTTTAAAAAAACAAAGAAATGTGCAATAAACAGCACAGGAGTATTTACGAAGGCATAAAATATTGGGTGAAGGGGAGATATGTTGCTGAAGTAAACCAACTAATACAGACCCAACTTTTAGGAAGGTCTCACTGAAAATGAGTGCCTCAAAATCTGCTTTATGGCTATGTGGAGAGGAGATTGGAGGGAGATACAACATGATAGGATCAAGTAGAAAGATAAGTAGATTTACCCACTGAGAAATTACGCAGCTTCCCAACTTGGGATATTAAGGGTGCTCCTCCAGCCGTCCATGCAGACACTGGTCCAGCCTCAACGCTGACATTCCTATTTATAGCGTTCCCCAATAATATCTGGAAACTGTGCTAAAAATGATGATTCCCGGAACCTACTTAATTAGAACAGGGGACCTAGGAATATGTATTTTTTAAAATTCTTCCATGATATTCTCATACCCATAAAATCCCAAGAACCACTTCCCATGATATTATTTAAATCATTGAATGTGGAAATTCACATTTTATTTGGAAGCACTGAATTCATCATTAAGACTTCATCTGGTTAGTGTTACAGGTGGCCAGCAGGCCAATGGAGCCTCTTCAGCTGTGGTTCAGAACCAAGAGGAGTGAGAGCTCCTGGGTAACTTCAGCTATTCAGTTTTGCAAGGGGAGTCATATAAAAGGGATCTTATTTACAGAATACCCACAGAGTTCTAAGAAGGAGTAGGACTATAACAAAATCAATGAACGAAAAAGAGGTGCTCAAAGAGGACAATATTCAAAGGCATAATCATGACATTTCATAACATATCAAAATGTTCTCATGCCTCTTATTCCCTTTACAATTCCTACTACCAGTAGCCCAGTGGCATGGCCATTACTATCCCTGGTTTACACCTGATGATAAAATTGGACATTTTAAATGACTTATATATGCCCTGCCCACCCTACAAAGAAAGTGTGTGCTAGCATGTCAGAATGCAGATGAGAATCTAGACTTTTTTTGTTTTTCTCCAAATCATGTCTATTCTTTGTAATATCAATGGACATGTTTCTTTTTTTATTCATTATTTATAAATGACACAAAACAATTTTATCTCTTTATGAGTACAGTGTGATGTTTCGATGCATATATACATTATATAATGACCAAATCAAGGTTATTGCCATATTAATCACTTTAAACCTTATCATTTCTTTGTGGTAGTAACATTCAAAATCGTCTCCATCTTGAAATATACACTACATCATTATTTGCTGTAATTACCCTACTGGTAATAGAACACCAGAAGTTATTCTTCCTGTCTAATTGTATCTTCATACCTGTTGACCAACCTATTCAGGTCCCCCCTTCTCCCCACCATCCCTCGTCTCTGGTAACCACTATTCCACTTTCTACTTCTAAGAAATCAATGTTTTTAGATTCCATATATGAGTGACATTAACTGGTGTTTGTCTTCCTGTCTGTGCGTGGCTTATTTCATTTAACATAATGTCCATCAGGTGCATCCCTGTTGCCACAAGAGACAGGATTTTATTTTTTGGCTGATAGTTTCCCAGGTACATTTGTCATATATATTATATGAATACATAATTATATGTGTTTTATGAAATCATTTATGTTATGATGTGGGTATATATGTATATATGTGCATATGTGTGTATATGTGTGTATATATGTACATATGTATGTATATATGTGTATATATACACACCATATTTTCTTTCTCCATTCATCTGTAGATGAGTATTTAGGTTGAATCCATATCTTGGCAATTGTGAATAATGCTCCAGTAAACATGGGAGTGTAGATATCTTTTTGATATACTGATTTATTTTTCTTTACCTATATACCTAGTGATGGGATTTCTAGTCTCCATTTTGCAAATGGAGATTTGTTCCTACCAATGCATGAATTTTACGAAGCCTACGAACATAGGATTTCTAGATCATATGGCAGTTCTATTTTTAATTTTTTGAGGAACTTTCATACTGTTTTCCATAATGGCTCTAGTAATTTACATTCCCACAAATAGTGCATAAGAGTTCCCCTTTCTCCACATCCTCGCCAGTATTTATGAAATTTTTTGTCTTTTTTTAAAGTCATTCTAACTAGGGTAAGGTGATATCTCATTGTGGTTTTAATTTGCACTTCACTGATGATTAGTGATGTTGAGAATTTTTATATATATTTGTTAGATCAATGGCACATTTTCAATGGGCACTTTTTACTGCTATCATTTTCTTTATTCTAGAAATAGCTCTAACCATCTCAATTTGAAGATATTTGCTCTTTGCATATTTCCATAATAATAATGATGATAATCATTGTAATAACTACCACATATTGAGTGATTGAAATCATTCTACCCATTTACAAAATGTTTTAAAATGCCCTATCTAATTTAATTCTCATAACAACCTTGTGTAGTAGGTTCCATATTTTGAAGACAAAGAAACAGAAGTTCAGAGAGAACAAGTAACTTGTCCTGGGTTCACAGTTCTTTAAAGAGGCAGCTGCCACTGGAAAATAGATGTGCTGACCCCAAGGCCTATGCCCATGGCCACAATGATATTTTCCCTTCTCTTATGTTAGTCTCCCTTCTGGGAAATCATGTCAATAACCAGGTTGCATTCAGTGAAACAGATTTTTTTTTTCCAGTTTAGGCTGTAATATATGAAATACGTTGTTAATGAGAATGGAGCAGTGTAATATATAAATCATGAATAAATTACAAGCTAGTAGCTACCTGTAACAGTGTTGCAAGTGGAGATTTGTTCCTACCAATGCATGAATTTTATGAAGCCTAGGAACGAAAAGTGGAGACAACCTTGTGGTTGGACTAGGGGCTGATCTATGGAGAGAACCAGGTAGTAAACCTCTTCCTGGGTACTGGTGCATAGGCCTAGAGTAAAATGCCTCCACCAGCTCTCATATCCCTGTTCACACACCATAAACAAGGTCCTTCTTTTTAAATCGATTGCCTGATAAGCCAGTACCGAGAACAGGCAGGAGGGAGAGTGCAGCGATGCCAACTGGCTGGGGAGTAGCTCATCTCTCTGATTTGCTGTGCTGGGCAGATTGGATAAGAAGATTAATGCTGGTGAGGATATAAGTCTTACTCCATATCACTTGTTCATTCTGATTCCATCAGGAGAGAGTTGGGTGCAGCTGTGACTGGGGGCATAGCATGAGGAGGGGAGAAGCGGACTTTGGGCTAGGCCAGGGCTGGAGTTAATTAGACAATCAGTGTAATAAGAGACCACTAGTCGCTTTCTCTGAAGCTGCACTTGTGATTTATTGAATCTTGGCTTTGAACCCCAAACATATCTTTCCAGTATGTTGGCTCATTTCTGAGTTTTCTCTACTAGCACCTCCATTTAACATTTGAGTAGTATTTGTCATCATTTTCCATTATGCCTAATAGGAAACATCACAGTCAGAGCTTGAAATGTTACTGTAGTTCCGCTGAACCAATACCTTTCCCCTCCCTCCCTCCCTTCCTTCCTTCCTTTTCTTCCTATTTTCCTTTTCATTCTTTTCTTTTTGCCTTAAAAAAAATTTGGTGGATACATGAGGAAACAGAAGTTCATAGACATCAATCCGTTAGCAGAAGAATGAGGATTACAATGCAGATCTCTGGCTTTGTGTTCCTTAACACTGTGTGGACAGTTGCTTTGTTCACTCTTCTTCTTACTGGTGCTAAATCTATTTTTAACTAGATCCCCATTGCATTTTGAGTGTGTAGCTCATGTTAGTGACAAAAATGATGGAGACAATGAGAGCAGTTCTCTTTGAGGCAAGCATTGCAATTCACAATTCAGGAAGACTAGAAATGTGGCCTGGAGGATCAAGTCTTAATTCCACAGTCACAAGCACTCCTGCCTGAACGTTGTTATTTTACAACCAACATTAATACTCTTGGGGAATATTCGGTTGCCTGGAAACAGAAGCCCATTATTGAATTCATTAATATTCAGCCAGTATGCTTTTATGAGCCATATTATATGAATTTTCTCCTTTGATCCTAATTAACAGGTAAATATCATCAAATGAAACATTTGCAAGAATTTATGGATCTGAGTTTGGATTTTCAATTTTCTCTTTCTATTCCCAACTTCCCTGTGATTAGGTTACTTTCCCTGAATTCTTATGCTGATTAAGAAAGCAAATGACATAGAATATGTTCCTTGGGAAGGAAAAGAAGTTCGGGCAATGTTCCTTAATTTAGGGTAGGGGTGGGTGTAAAATCTACCAATTTAAGGAAGAATTGTTAACACTTATTTCAACTCTATAGAAGCAGACCAACATTCTGGCCAGAATTGAAGCTATATCTTGTGACTCTGAATTAAATGTATGGATGTCACCAGTTTTTTCCTACATGAATGGTTAAGGTAAGAAAATGCATCAGGTGACAGCATGTAGGTAGAGAAGGTGCTAGCAATTCTTAGACAACTGCTTTCAAGGTTTACCATTGCAGCTCTTTGTTTATCTTAGCCAAAAGACATTCTTCAGATGGTGCTATTGTTAGAACTGTATCCCCAAAATAGTTATGCTGAAATCCTCACCCCCAGTACCTGTGAATGAGCTATTATTTAGAAAGAGTCTTTGTAGAGGTAATCAACTTGGGATGAGGTCATTAGAGTGGGTCCTAATCCAATATGACTGGTGTTCATATAAGAAAGGGAGAAGTGACATGGAGATAGAGACATGGGGGAGAACACCATGTGATGAGGGGCAAAAATACAGAAATACATTTAGATGCAAATATATCTAGATATGTACCTACAAGACAAAGAATGTCAAGGATTGCCACCAACACAAGAAACTGAGAATGGCTTGAAACAGATTCTCCCCTGGAGCCTTCACAGAGAGGATGGACCTGCCAACACCTTACTTGCAGACATTTAACCTCCAGAACTAAGACAGAATACATTTCTGCGTTTTCAATAAATGTACCCAGTTTGTGAGAATTTGTTATGATCACCCTGTGAAACTAATACAGTTGGAAAATCACCATGTTTTAAATGGTTTCAATATTGACTTTATCCATAAATACTGAAATTATCAAATTTCATAGAAGAGTTCTAATAACAGAATTGATGACTAAACTTTCTGGTCCAACACAGAAAATAGAAGTACTGTCAAATCTTCACAGAGACTCTTTCTGATAAATTTGATAATTAACAGAAGCTACACAGAATCTATATCCTAAAAGGCATATTCAGGAGGATTTGGTTTTTGTAAATACAATCCTTAGGAAATAAAGCAATTAGAAAGCTGGAAACAAACAAACAAAAAAAAGTACCTGGTTAACATATATACTTCATTTTATTTTACATTGTTTTATCTTAAAGATTTTGGTTACAGACATCATTAATTCACTCATTTAGTAATCCATTCATAAACCATTTCATAAGAATGCATATGTGATGCTTTCAGATACTTTGTTCTTATCTGTTGCCTTAACCTGTGCTTTCACAAGTCAGAATTATCAACACTTGGCAGGTATATAAGAGGCTCTAAAGGGACCATGAAAGTTGCCAGAAAATTTTCTTTAGTTTTAAAACAAAATAGCTCACTCATGTAGCTAGTGTATTTCTGTTATTGTCACACTACATTGGATATACTAGTATGCTGGTAAAAAACTCTTTCGATGAAATTAGAAAGGCCTCACAACTTATAGCCAGTCCTATTGACTGACCTTGAAATTTGGAGCTTCCAGATTCCTTCATCAACTTTCCTGGAACACCTCCGTTTACTCTCAGTGGCTTTGGGGACATGACATTGCATGAATTATGTTAGAGGCTTGAATTTTTGATTTTCCCTAAGCAGAAATCTGTAATGGGTTCTACAAAGTATTAGGCCAAATTTTAATATGAGAGAATTGCAGAAACTTTAAAAGATCCCTTAACTTAAAAAAAAAGTAGAGAAAAGTCGTATATCAGATGGTTAAATAAAAGATGTTGTCACAATATAAGGCAATAATAGAAATGCAAGTAGGAAATTATGTCATTGATAAAATTGTTACCTTTATCAGGAAGAGATAAGCATATATATTCAGTGCTTCTCAAATAATTTTCAACAAAGATTCACAAATTAAATAATTAATTTTGCCAGGTTGAGGACATAGTCTAAAGCAATGACCATGAGTGCAGAATTTCTTCCAACTCTTATTAATTTCAATAGTAATGAAAACACATTCTATTGTATATGTTTTATTATAAAAATAATTGTAATTATTTTATAATGGAGCAGCAGAATTAATTATTGAGCAAGAAGGGTGAACTGGATATTACCAGTGAGATCCATATCTGTCTCCTCCCTTCTGTGGGCAGTGAGAAAGTTATATTCCAATTTCTAGGTATTTGAAGTAGTGAGGGCCATGTAACTATTGTCTTAGTAGATTATAAGCAGAAGTGATGAGTGTTACTTGTGTGTCATGTAATAAAAATACTCCTCATAATCTTCCACCCATTTCTTCCCCTTTGGTGGGTGAGTGTGGACGCCACTTATTTGGAAGATAAAGCCAGAAAACAAAAACAGATTGGATCACTACATCACTGAGCAGAAGTCAAGTGGGTAAGTCTGGAGAGTACTCAACATAGAGCAGAGTTTGGGGGCATTTAGGGAAGAAACTCTATTATAAGCCATGGACACCTTGGGTTTACTTGTTATCAGAGGATAAGCCCAGCCATGCCTGACCAATAAAATAGTCCATATCTATTGTTCGGTTGCATGAGTGTCTTGGCCCACAGCAGCATGTATGGCTAGAAATTGAAATAAAAATAATTCATTTGATCTTCCCCAATGCATTCCCAATAAGATAAACATAGGGTTTGAGAAGGAAGTATTGGGTTGGCCAGAGCATAGAAAGTCAAAAATTCCAGGTTAAAAAAGATTATTCTTCATCGTTTAGGCACTGGGTAGCAATCAGAAGTTGCATTATAAGAGATAGGACTGACCAAAGCTTCACGCAGCCTTGGAAGATTAACATGGTGTTTGGGTATCCAAGTTAAAGTCTTGAAACAGGCAAAGTCCAAGTCAAGGAGACCATTTGGAAGGCTACTGAAATAGTCCAAGTTGACAAGCTCATGGACCAAAGCAGTAGGTACAGCAGCAAATAATAAAGCTATTTTTGAGAGACATTGTAGAAATAGAATCGACAGTACATGATAACTGGGGTAAAGAAGGGGGAAACTGACTACAAAGTTTCAAGTGTGAGGAATAAGTAATGTTGGTCCCATAAGCAGAAATAAAGAGACCCAATGGAGGTGAGAGCTCTCACAGAGGTGTTAGACTCAACACAAACCTTCACTAAGCTGAAGCCTATTCTGCCTTTATCCATGTGAAGACTCAGGCTTTTTCCATCTGTGTCATCACCATCTTAGTGGGCAGTCTCCACTTTACCTAAAGGAGAAGAGAGGGTTAGAGCTGTGCAAGTGTTTTTCACAGCCTGTGATGTCCTTCTGCTCACAGACCACTTGGCCGGATTAAATGCATGACTGATTAATTACATAGGGAGGGAGAGTAAAATGTACCTCATCATCAGTCAGCTAAGCTAAGCTAAGGATTAGCCAGTATCTACTTCTATTGCTCCGGGCTCACTCAGACAGAAATAGATCATTGATTCATGTGTTTTAGAGAGGACCATTCTTCATGTCACAACGGTATATTAAAAGTGATAGGGGTCATCTAGCAATGTCCAGGGTTGTATATAAAATCTAGAAAATCTAAAACAAACTGAAATTTCTAAGGAAAATAATGATTTAAAAAATTGGTGGGTAGATGTTTTATAATTATGTAGAGTTGGTTGCCTGAACGTCCAAATTCACTAGAAGGCTGTCAACATTCCATCTCACTTAGTTCTGGGTAAATTTCAGAAAGTCACTTCACATGTCTGTGCATTTCACTCTGATGAGAGAATCTCTTGCCCTTGTAAGCCATTGGTATTCTTTGTTACTGCAATGCAAATCTAGTGACTGCTTGGCATAGGCAAATCCATGACCTTATGCACTGGGTATAGAGATTCAACTAAAAGGTTAAGGTTAGGTTAGATTATCATTTACCGTGCTGAGTTTTTGCCTGCTGTCTCTCAGCTACACACCACCTGTTTTCACATTCTGCATTGTACTGCTGGGGCTGGGAGTTGGCAAACAAAACTTTTCAGGCTCGTGGCTTATCTGGCTTTCTACTGGGAAATTAGAAGGCAGGAGGAAAGGAGACTTTTCCTGCTTCTGGATCTTGCAATGTGGTGGCTGATGTAGAGTAACAGAGATAGAGTGATTTCAGAATCCAGCAGTCCAGGCAGGGGATTCATATTTTCTCCAATTCTTGCCTTTGTCAAGGCAGCACTCCTTCAGTGGAAGTGGCTACAATTACACAGCTAACTGCACCAATAGGTACAGGCTATCACCTTCTCACAGGTGTACTCAGAATTAGCAGCTTCTTGCCTCTGAGAGTATTATTTATTTGCCGTTTTGCTCCTCCAGACATGTTCCCATCCCCTTTTCACTCCTGTAGTCCTTTCTGCTCCATTGTAACCAGTTTCCTGAATTCAATTCCATCTGTTTGAAATATCTAGAATAGTGGATAGGCCTGTGACTGATAGGAGAGGAACAGTTCTAGCTCTTAGTCTATAAACAGCAACTTTGTGGGGGCTTAGGAACTCCTCACACTGGGCCACCATATGACAAGAGGACCACCATATGACAAGGGGCCCGAATGCAAACAGAAGCCAAAGAACCAACAGGTTTCATCATTATAAGGACTTTACAGATGCAGAATCTGAGGCTTGGAGAGGCTAAAATGACTTGCTCAAATCAGAAAACTAGTAAGTTTGAAACCAGTACCCCAACCTCTCCAATCTGGCTCCCAAGCCAGCAACTTAAACAGCATAAGACAATACCACCCTCATTGTATCAAAACTGCCTAATACAGTGCATGGCACATGTTAGGTACCTAATCAATGGCAGATATGATTACTTTGTTATTAATAACTGTAAGAATCACTTGGGTTCAGGGCAGCTCACCATACTCAACCAAGAACATCACAGATTAGATGAGGATACCAGTTTTGACTTGGCTTCCCCTATTTCATCGCACACTAGGCCAGCACGGCAAGTATAGCATAGCATGGCAATGCTGTTGACCTGTAATGCCCTTACCCTAGGGGGAGTTGGAGGGGTTTCATATTTTTCTTCTCTGCATGCATGCAAAACACAGAGGGATGCACAAGACAGGCTTCTTGCAAAGGTCAGAAAATATACCCTCCCCTTTTCCTTACTGTAAGTCAAGTTCATCAGTTGGCATCATGATTAAAATAACTAAATGCCAGAGCTGAATTCGAGAAATGATGTGATCTGGAAAGAAAACTGGAACCGTAAGAAGCAAAGGACCACTTTTGAATGCTTATCTTCAGATTATTTTAAATGACCTCCTCTCTGAGTCTTGCTTGAAAAACCTGCTCCCTTTGCATTTCGCCTTGAAGTATTTTGCCATATGATGGATGGAGTATGCCATATAAAAACAAATTAGATGGTATTTCCTCCTATTATCTATGATTCCTTGATCTTCCAACAGAGTTTTTAATAAACATTTGAATTATTTACAATAATCTTCAAAGGCATTTTAATAGTGCATACGGTAGAGGGAAGAGAGTGAAAAATGTCTTTGTTTCACTCTGATGGGTCCGATGAACCATGACGCAAATGATTGCTTGCCTCGTTTGTAATTATTCATGGTAAAGATCGTCATTCAGTGGCAGAAATGTTCTGGCTCTGGGTCTTAGCAATCATGAGAGCATAAGCGTTATTTGCCACAATCTCACCAGAGGACAAACTGTACTGTACACAGGGGAACGGACTTTGGAGAAACAAATGCAGATGCCACCAACAGTTACTGCCTGTTAAGTTACTTTTAGCCAGTCTCAGAGAGAGATAAGCATTTCGATTTTGCTTTTTCGAGCCCATAGAGAGACCATGGTGTGGCTACTCTGATAGCATTGTTTATATTTATCTTTGAGTATATTGAAACAAATTCATCCAGCTGCTCTTATCCATATTACATACTTTGTGTGTGCAAATTCAAGTGTAGTTTAAGTCAATACAGACTGATCAAACCAGGTGCTTTTATGCAAACTCAGACTAGACAGTGAGATCTCAATACATTTCAGTCTTGGCTAATATCTATGGTCCTATTTACTTTGTTCTCAAACTAGCTTCCATTCTGCTCCATCTACTTTCTGTTTTGTTTGTTTTGTTTTGTGTCTTCTGTTCTCAGCTCTGTGTCTTTACTCTGGATATTTCTTTTTAATGGATCAGTTTCCTTTTTATAACTAGATTTTCTGTTTTCTAAGAATTTGGAGAATCTCCCTTCTAGATTCTTCTTCTAAGGACCCTAGCTTCAGCCTCTTAGGAGCAAATGGCCAGCAGCAGCCCTAGGAGAGGCAATTCAAGAAGACAACTCATCAACCTAGGTGCCCATCAAGAGTGAACTGGATAAGGAACATATGGTACATATACACCATGGAATTCTACAAAGCCATAAAAAACAAAATATTTTCCTTTACAGTAACATGGATACAGCTGGAGACTATTAACCTAAGGAAATTAATGCAATAACAGAAAATCAAATACCACATCTACTTACTTATAAGTGAGAGCTAAACAATGAACGCACATAGACACAAAGACAGGAAGAAGACACTGGGGACTACTAGATGCAGGAGGGAGAGAGGAGGCATTCGCTGAAAAACTGTCTACTGGGTACCATGCTCACCACCTGGGTGACGAGACCATCCATTTCCCAGTCCCCAGTGTCAGGCAGGGTACCCATGGAACAACCCTGCACATGTACCCCCTGAATCCAAAATTGAAAAAAAAAAAAAAAAGAAAGAAAGAAATAAGCCACCAAGAGTGTAGTGGGGGATAAATCAATGGATCTCTACTGTGAGGTACTTTAGAACACTTGAGATTTTTAAGCAAATCAGGGACAAGGTTCCCATCCAAACTAACAGAATTAGAATTTCTAGGGCTGAAGTCCAGGCATTGGTATTTCTTCAAGTTTCAGGAAGATTTTAATATTCTACTGGGGCCGAAAACCACAGATCTAGACAATCTGGGGTATCACCTCTGATTAGCAAAGAAGATATTAGCCAGCTGCAGTTGATCCATGTCTAACCAGACTGAATGACTTGAAAATCGACATTCAGTCAAAAATTATCGATCAAGCACTGCCCACGCATCAAGTCTTCCCAGAAGCCAGTACTGACCCTGGTACAGTTAAATTATGCGGGCCAATAGGTCTCCTTTTGCTTAAGCCAGCCTGGTTGGGAGTTCTGCCACCTAGGAGATCTCCTTGATGTTAAGGGCAATAAGGGAATGTGTGGATGTGAGACGTGTGTGTGAGAGTGAGTGAGTGTATGTGTGACAGTGAATATGGATGTGGGGTCGTATGTGTACCAGAAAGGTCATCTAAATAAAGAAAACACTATGACACCATCCAGTTAAAATGCATTGAAACTATTGTCTACTTAAGGTGTTTTAATATATGATAATGAAGTCTTCCATCAATTGCCATAATTTTGTGACCAAGTTAATAAAATTTCTGTGTTATCATTATGTAGATAATATGTATGTATGATGCAGACTGGGGAAGAAAGGAGAGAGAAAAGGAGAGAGAAAGATTGGGGCGCACGTGGGGAGGATATACAATGAAGCTTTCTTTTGGTCACAAACTTTATTCTCTCAGAAGACTTTTTATTTCAAACAGATATTATAGTATAAAAGCCTGTTGTGATGGGCTAAAGCATTTGAAATAAACTTTGCACAACATTCAAATGTGCTGTTAGAGGTTTCCACTAGAGAGGAACAAAGGAGGTGTAAAAAACACCTTACTTGAGGAATTGCAGCCCTGGGCATGGGCATACAAAATGAAGATATATGTTTAAGTGGTGCTGAAAAGCCAAATGTGCAGCAACAGATTAGTAATTTATCAGTTGCAAAGTTAGACGCAAACACACAGCGAAAGGACTACATGAAAACCAGGATAAGAATTCAGAGGGCTTGGGTTGCCATTCAACTTGGGTTTTGGATGCCTTTAGCTTAAACTGACGATGTTACAATTACAGAAAACGGAATTAGAAAAGAATCACGGGATTTTTATTAATACATTTAGGCTGCTTTATGATTTCATCAGTGTTTTAAATTTTCCTTTATAATTAACGTATGTTTTCATATGAGGAAAAGTGTTTATTTATTTTACTAATCTACCTCCTACTGCACATAGTACCCCATGTACTTTCTATATATTTTCAAGTAAAATAGCATGCAATGTCTTAAGGGAACAGCATGAGTAAAAGCCCATGAATATAAAGAAATAAGATTCATTTTAATGGGTAAAAAAAAATCATTCAGAACCTTACTATATGCAAAGCACTGGACTAGGAATAAAACATGAGACATGGAGTGTAACCATTCCATCAAAAAGACTTACGGGACACCTATTACATTCTAGCATTTCCATTGCATGCTATATACATGATTTAATTTAATCTTTATAATAAACCAATGAAGATGGTACATCACTCATTACAGACAGATAAGAAAAATTGAAGCATTATTTTTCAGACTATAAAACCCATGTTTTAATTATGTTAAATTTTGATGAGCATCTAAGATGTGCTAAGTACATTATGCATTATACATGCTTTCTCAATTAATTATGTAAAACTCACTGAGGATTACAATTTTACTGATGAAGGAAATGAGACTCAAATAGAATAAATAACTTTGCAGTCACAGAACAGCAATTTATTTACTTATTTACTTTTTACATATGATTATTTATTTATCCCTTTATTATGAATCTTTACTTTGCTTTTAATCCTGAAAACTAAGTTCATCTGTTGGTATTCCTTTTTAAGGTATTTGACAAATTTTGGAAGTGTTTTGACACCTCCAAAGAGCGATGGACTATATCATGTAGCTTGGGTAATTGAAGATAATAGTAATAGAGAAGGATATGCCATCTAAAAACATATCTAATATGAAATAAAACAAAATTTCTGACTTTTGAAGTTTTCTAAGTATAATTATTACAAATAACTATGATAGAAAGTTAGTAATATTAATTAATATCATCAATTTGATCTTAAGTGCCTTTTAAAAAATAAATTCAACTTTTGTTTTAGATTCAGGGGATACATGTGCATGTTTGTTACCTGGGTATACTGTGTGATGCTGAGGTTTGAGGTATTACTGGTCCCATCACCCAGGTACTGAGCATCATACACAATAGCTTTTCAACCCTCTAGTAGTCCCCAGCATTTACTGTTGCAACTTGATGTCCTTGAGTAACCATTTTTAGCTCCCACTTATAAGTGAGAAAATGTGGTATTTGACTTTCTGTTCCTGCCTTAATTTGTTTAGAATAATAGCCTCAAGCTGCATCCCCATTGCTGCCAAGGGCATCATTTTTTTTCTTTTTATGGCTGCATAGTATTCCATGGTGTATATGTATACAACATTTCTTTATTCAATCCTTTGTTGATGGGCACCTAGGTTGGTTCTTTCTACTGTGAAGAGTGCAGAACAGCAATTTAAATCCAAGTCTGTCTGGCTTCAAATTGTGTGCTTTTTAAAAATCACTGGTTGATCATTTTGAATTTGGAAGAGGGAATCAGGGTAGAAAGAGGGGAAAAGGAAGAAAAAGGAGATACAACATCTATTAAAAATGAGAAGTTATATATTTACATTTATGTTGTATACTTCCAAGTAGCATCCCTGGGCATCTTTCTGAAATTACCTGTGGCTCTTATTTTAAGAAGCAACTTAAAGACCATTCCAGGCGGTACATAAAAGCACATGTCCCCAATCAATGAAATTAAAAGCAAGCAGAAAATTAGAAAATGATGCAAAACATTTGCAAACAATAAAAGTAAGATTATGGGTGTTCTTCCTTCTTTCTTTATCTGTGTATTTTCTAATTATTAACTTAAAATTAGTGAGCATGTATGGATTTTAAAATAAAAAGAAAAATGTTACTTGAAATAATGGTGGCCGTAGATGCAAATCAATCTTATTCCTTTACATTCATATTTTGAAGTTGACCAAGTATAGCAGTGTCTGGCTTGACAACCCTTATTCACTAGACTTGTATTTGGGCGAGAAAAAAATATAAATAACCCTAATCTTCAATAAAATCAGAGAGTAATTATTGCCACCAGTGTATAGCCTAGGGAATATGATGGTAAGCCCCCAAAATAGAGTTCTTCAGGTGACTTGAGCAACAACAGCATCATTTTTAGAAGTGCATGCCTTCCCAAGGGGGTTATGTTGAAGGATCTAAGATTATCTTGGAGTTCTCAAGTTTGTTAAACATCTGTCACAATACATTACAGCCTCACCCAGTTGTCTACAGAACCAAAAAGAAGAAAGTTTAAAAGCAAGTGGAAAACACTGACAGATTTGAACTTTGAAATACCTTCTCCTATTGGTTGCAAAAGCACCATACTCACCCGATTTCTTATTACAATTATTATTATTATTATACTTTAAGTTCTAGGGTACATGTGCACAACGTGCAAGATTGATACATAGGTATACATGTGCCATATTGGTTTGCCACACCCATCATTTACATTAGGTTTTTCTCCTACTGCTATCCCTCCTCCAAGCCCTCACCCACGAAAGGCCCAGGTGTGTGACGTTCCCTGCCCTGTGTCAAAGTGATCTCACGGTTCAATTCCCACCTATGAATGAGAACATGCAGTGTTTGGTTTTCTGTCCTTGTGATAGTCTGCTGAGAATGATAGTTTCCAGATTCATACATGTCCCTGCAAAGGACATGAATCCATCCTTTTTTATGGCTGCATAGTATTCCACGGTGTATATGTGCCACATTTTCTTAATCCAGTCTGTCACTGATGGACATTTGGGTTGATTCCAAGTCTTTGCTATTGTGAATAGTGCTGCAATAAATATACGTGTGCATGTGTCTTTATGGTAGCATGATTTATAATCCTTTGGGTATATACCCAGTAATGGGATTGCTGGGTCAAATGATAATTCTAGATCCTTGAGGAATCACCACACTGTCTTCCACAATGGTTGAATTAATTTACATTCCCACCAACAGTGTAAAAGAGTTCCTATTTCTCCACATCACCTCCAGCATCTGTTGTTTTCTGATTTTTTAAAAACTGCCATTCTAACTGGGGTGAGATGGTATCTCATTATAGTTTTAATTTGCATTTCTCTGATGACCAGTGATGAAGAGCATTTTTTCATGTGTCTGTTGGCTGCATAGATGTCTTCTTTAGAGAAGTGTCTGTTCATATACTTTGTCCATTTTTTGATAGGATTGTTTTTTTTTTTCTTGTAAATTTGTTTGAGTTCTTTGTAGATTCTGGATA
>NW_016814758.1:65783-74873 GCF_001698545.2 Rhinopithecus bieti | reverse complement strand
AAAAAAAAAAAAAATGCTTGTGAATTTTGCACATTGATTTGTATCCTGAGACTTTGCTGAAGTTTCTTATCAGCTTAAGGAAATTTTGGGCTGAGATGATCGGGTTTTCTAAATATACAATCATGTCATCGGCAAACAGGGACAATTTAACTTCCTCATTCCTTAATTGAATATCCTTTATTTCTTTCTCTTGCCTGATTGCCCTGGCCAGAACTTCCAACACTATGTTCAATAGGAGTAACGAGAGATGGCATCCTTGTCTTGTGCCTGTTTTCAAAGGGAATGCTTGCAGTTTTTGCCCATTCAGTATGATATTGGCTGTGGGTTTGTCATAAATAGCTCTTATTATTTTGAGATACGTTCCATCAATACCTAGTTTATTGAGAGTTTTTAGCATGAAGGGCTGTTGAATTTTGTCGAAAGCCTTTTCTGCATCTATTGAGATAATAATGTGGTTTTTGTCATTGGTTCTGTTTATGTGATGGATTACGTTTATTGATTTGCATATGTTGAACCAACCTTGCATCCCAGGGATGAAGCCCACTTGATCGTGATGGATAAGCTTTTTGATGTGCTGCTGGATTCAGTTTGCCAGTATTTTATTGAGGATATTTGGATCAGTTCAGGGATATTGGTCTGACATTCGCTTTTTTTGTTGTGTCTCTGCCAGGCTTTGGTATCAGGATGATGTTGGCCTTATAAAATGTGTTAGGGAGGATTCCCTCTTTTTCTATTAATTGGATAGTTTCAGAAGGAATGGTACCAGCTCCCCCTTGTACCTCTAGCAGAATTCGGCTGTGAATCCATCCGGTCTGGAACCTTTTTGGTTGGTAGGTTATTAATTATTGCCTCAATTTCAGAGCCTGTTATTGGTCTATTCAGAGATTCAACTTCTTCCTGGTTCATCTTGGGAGTGTGTATGTATCCAGGAATTTATCCATTTCTTCTAGTTTTTCTAGTTTATTTTCATGGAGGTGTTTATAGTATTCTCTGATAGTAGTTTGTATTTCTGTGGGATATGTGGGGATATCACCTTTATCTTTTTTTTTTTTTTGCGGCAGAGTCTTGCTCTGTTGCCCAGGCTGGAGTGCAGTGGTGTGATCTCGGCTCACTGCAAGCTCTGCCTCCTGAGTTCACACCATTCTCCTGGCTCAGCCTCCCGAGTAGCTGGGACTACAGGCGCCTGCCACCATGCCCAGCTAATTTTTTGTATTTTTAGTAGAGATGGGGTTTCACTGTGTTAGCCAGTATGACCTCGATCTCCTGACCTTGTGATCCACCCGCCTCAGCCTCCCAAAGTGCTGGGATGCAGGCAATTTTAATTGTGAGGTTAGGGTGTTGATTGTATATCTTTCCTGCTTTCTCTTGTGGACATTTAGTGCTATAAATTTCCCTCTACACACTGCTTTAAATGTGTCCCAGAGATTCTGGTATGTTGTGGTATGTCTGGTATGTTGGTATGTTGTGTCTTTGTTCTCATTGTTTTCAAAGAACATCTTTATTTCGGCATTCATTTCGTTATTTACCCAGTAGTCATTCAGGAGCAGTTTATTCAGTTTCCATGAGTTGTGCGGTTTTGATTGAGTTTTGTAATCCTGAGTTCTAATTTGAGTGCACTGTGGTCTGAAAGACAGTTTGTTGTGATTTATGTTCTTTTACATTTGCTGAGGAGTGCTGTACTTCCAATTATGTGGTCAATTTTAGAATAAGTGTGATGTGGTGCTGAGAAGAATGTATATGCTGTTGATTTGGGGGGGAAGAGTTCTGTAGATGTCTATTAGGTCTGCTTGTTGCAGAGCTGAGTTCAGGTCCTGGATATCCTTGTTAACTTTCTGTCTCATTGATCTGTCTAACATTGACAGTGGGGTGTTAAAGTCTCCCATTATTATTGTGTGGGAGTCTAAGTCTCTTTGTACATCTCTAAGGACTTGCTTTATGAATCTGGGTGCTCCTGTATTGGGTGCATATACATTTAGGATAGTTAGCTCTTCTTGTTGCATTGATCTCTTTACCATTATGTAATGGCCTTCTTTGTCTCTTTTGAGCTTTGTTGGTTTAATGTCTGTTTATCAGAGACTAGGATTGTAACCCCTGCTTTTCTTTTGCCTTCCATTTGATTGTTAGATCTTCCTCCATCCCTTTATTTTGAGCCTCTGTGCATCTTTGCACATGAGATGGGTCTCCTGAATACAGCACACTGAAAGCTCTTGATTCTTTATCCAATTGGCCAGTCTGTGTCTTTTAATTGGGGCATTTAGTCTATTTACATTTAAGGTTAATATTGTTATGTGTGAATTTGATCCTGTCATTATGATGTTAGCTGGTTATTTTGCCGATTGATTGGTGCAGTTTCTTCATAGCATTGATGGTCTTTACAATTTGACATGTTTTTGCAGTGGTTGGTACCAGTTGTTTCTTTCCATGTTTAAGGCTTCCTTCAGGAGGAGCTCTTGTAAAGCAGGTCTGGTGGTGACAAAATCTCTCAGCCTTTGCTTGTCCGTAAAGGATTTTATTTCTCCTTCCCTTATGAAGCTTAGTTTAGCTGGATATGAAATTCTGGGTGGAAAATTCTATTCTTTAAGAATGTTGAATATTGGCCCCCACTCTCTTCTGGCTTGTAGGGTTTCTGCTGAGAGATCTGCTGTTAGTCTGATGGGCTTCCCTTTGTGGGTAACTAGACCTTTCTCTCCGGCTGCCCTTAACACTTTTACCCTCATTTCAACCTTGTTGAATCTGACAATTATGTGTCTTGGGGTTGCTCTTCTCAAGGAGTATCTTTGTGGTGTTCTCTGTATTTCTTACATTTGAATGTTGGCCTGCCTTGCTGGGTTGGGGAAGTTCTCCTGGATAATATTCTGAAGAGTGTTTTCCAACTTGGTTCCATTCTCCCCATCACTTTCAGGTACACCAATCAAACGTAGATTTGGTCTTTTCACATAGTCCCATATTTCTTGGAGGCTTTGTTCATTTCTTTTTACTCTTTTGTCTGTAACATTGTCTTCTCACTTATTTCATTAATTTCATCTTCAATCACTGATACCCTTTCTTCTACTTGGTCAAATTGGCTACTGAAGCTTGTGCATGCATCATGAAGTTCTCATGCCATGGTTTTCAGCTCCATCATTTAAATTCTTATCTGCACTCTTTATTCTAGTTATCCATTCGTCTAATCGTTTTTCAAGAATTTTAGCTTCCCTGTGATAGGCTCGAAAATCCTCCTTTAGCTCAGAGAAGTTTGTTATCACCGACCTTCTGAAGCCTTCTTCTCTCAACTTATCAAAGTCATTCTCCATCCAGCTTTGTTCCATTGCTGGTGAGGAGCTGTGATCCTTTGGAGGAGAAGAGGCACTCTGATTTTTAGAATTTTCAGGTTTTCTTCTCTGGTTTCTCTCCATCTTTGTGGTTTTATTTACCTTAGGTCTTTGATGTTGGTGACCTACAGATGGGTTTTTGGTGTAGATGATGTTTTTATTGATGTTGATGCTGTTCCTTTCTGTTTATTAGTTTTCATTCTAACAGTCAGGTCCCTCAGCTGCAGGTCTGTTGGAGTTTGCTGGAGTTCCACTCCAGACCTTGTTTGCCTGGTTATCACCAGTAGAGGCTACAGAACAGCAAATATTGCAGAACTGCAAATATTGCTGCCTGATCCTTCCTCTGGAAACTTTGTCCCAGAGGGGCAGCTGCCTATCTGAGGTCTCTGTCAGCCCCTACTGGGAGGTGTCTCCCAGTTAGGCTACACAGGTGTCAGGGACCCACCTGAGGAGACAGTCTGTCCGTTCTCAGAGCTCAAACACCATGCTGGGAGAACCACTGCTCTCTTCAGAGCTGTCAGACAGGGGCGTTTAAGTCTGCAGAAGTTTCTGCTGTCTTTTGTTCAACTATGCCCTGCCCATGGAAGTGGAGTCTAGAGGCAGTAGGCCTTGTTGAGCTGTGGTGGGCTCTGCCCAATTTGAGCTTCCCAGCTGCTTGTTTACCCACTCAAGCCTCAGCAATGGCAGACACCCCTCCCCCAGCTAGGCTGCCACCATGCAGATCAATCTCAGACTGCTGTGCTAGCAGTGAGCAAGGCTCCATGGGTGTGGGACTTGGTGAGCCAGGCATGGAGAGAATTACCTTATCTTCTGGTTGCTAAGGCCTTGGGAAAAGTGCAGTATTTGGGTGAGAGTGTCCTGTTTTTCCAGGTAGTCTCTCCCAGTTTCCCTTGGCTAGGAAAGGGAAATCCCCTGACCTCTTGTGCTTCCCGGGTGAGGCAACACCCCAACCCTGCTTCAGCTTACCCTTCATGGGCTGCACCCACTGTCCAACCAGTCCCAATGAGATGAACCAGGTGCCTCAGTTGGAAATACAGAATACCCTTATTCTGTGTTGATCACTTTGGGAGCTGCAGACTAGAGCTATTCCTATCCAGTCATCTTTCACCTGATTTCTAACTTACTTCACTTGCCACTCCCTCTGGGTCTCAGTTAATGATGCTTCCTCCTTTCCCTGCAAGTCTTGATACTTGAGCTTCTTGTACTTAATCATTCTTTAAGCGACATCATCTAATTACATGCCTTTATAGCCAGTCTATATGCGGACTGTTACCACATTTACATCTCAACACAGATTGCCCTAATCTTCAGGCCCTGACATCCAACTTTCTACTTAATAGCTCCACATGGGTAACTATTACATATTTGAAACTTATGTCCAAAACCGAATCCCTAATCTTTCCTGCAACATAATCACTCTATAGCTTTCTTCATCTTATTTAAGGACAACTTCATATTTCTATTTACTGAGACTGAAAACATTGCAAAGTAATCCTTGATTCCTCTCTCTATTTCTCACACCACACACTTAATCCCACCATCAAATCCTGTTGGTTCTACCTTCAAAACATAACCAGGAATCAGCATGTACCAGCACCTTTACCACCACACCCCTGGTCAAACTGCCACCATTTCACAGCTTGATAATAATGATATCCTCCTAACTGGTTACTCTGGTTCCAATGTTGCTCACCTAGAGTCAGTTCCTAACATAGAAGCCATGTAATCATTTCAAAAGGTAAGCTAAATTGTATTCTAACTCTGTTCAAGACTCACCAATGTCTTTCCATTTTACACAAAATAAAGCAAAAATCTTTACTAGTATCTACCAGGTTGCTTAAAGTCTGAACCTCTATTACTTCTGTGACTTCCTTACCTATGACTCATCCTCAATCACTCTGGTCCAGCCACCTGGTCTTTTTGCTGTACCTGAGCACTAACGTCCCACTACTACCTCAAGACCTTTGCACTTGCCATTCTTTGAGCTGGAAATACTCTTTTCCATATAACTGATGTTAGAGTTCCCTTCCTCATTTGAGCAATGAATTTAATTTATATTTTAGAAAGGAAATGCTTATATTACTTTTAATGGCAAAAAGCACAATTACTTTTGCACCAACCTAATAAAATGAAATAGACTTAGTAGCTAGCTAGTGATTTATTTTCTCATGAAAAGACACACGATGAGTTAGGAGTTTGGCAGGACTGATTTCACAAGATACAGGTTACAAAGACCCCATTAATAAAACAGGATGCAGTAAAGAAGCCAGCCAAAACCCACCCAAACCAAGATGGCAACAAAAGTGACCTCTGATCATCCTCACTGCTCATTAAATGTTAATTATGAGACATTAACATACTAAAGTAAAATGCCACCTGTGCCATGGCAGTTTACAAATGCTGTGGCAATCTGGAAGTTACCTTATATGGCCTGAAAGGGGAAGGAACCCTGTGTTTTGAGAAACTCCAGCCTTTTTCCCAGAAAACTCATAAATTACCCACTCCTTTAATAGCATATGATCAAGAAATAGCCATAAAAATAGCCAGCAGCTCTCAGGGCTGCTCTGCCTATGGAGCAGCCACCTTTTTATTCCTTTATTTTCTTAAAGAACTTGCTTTCACTTTACTCTATTGGCTTGCTCTTGAATTTTTTTGCAAATCCAAAAACCCCCATGGCCTCCTGAGCTGAACCCCAATTTTGGAGTTTGCCTTGTGACAATCACATGAAGGTCTCTAATTCCAAACAAAACCTGGCTCATCCAACACCAGCCAGGTGCTGGAAGAATGACATGGAAATTATAACCTGAGATAAGTCAGTATCTTCCACACCCATCGAACTGGTCTCAGAAAGGAGAACTCATGGCTTCAAAAAACCTAAGCCTAGGGATTCTAGGAAATCATCTGTGTGAATTTTACCTGAAGAGACCCTTAGCTCATTAATTTTAAGTGGAAGCTCCGGTTTCCTTATTGGTGCAATTTCACTGTTGCATATCACAAACCAAGCACGTGAAGCAGCCCTCCTCTCACTCTTGAATGTGTTTCTTTTTGTATTTCCTGCCAGTTAGCATACTCAAATAACAAGAGAAATTGGTTTTATAGGAAAGCAGAGAAATATATGAAGAATAGTTTATGTAGGGTCAAACCCTTAAAGAGTTAAAGACATTCTACATATAAAATTCAAGTGATAATATCTACCTTCAAGTAACACATGGCTGTTAGATGTACCATATGCAAAGCACTGTAGAATCACCATAGATCCCATAAAAGGAAGAAGACAAGTCTTTGGCCTGAAGGAGTTTATAAAGCAGCCTAGGAACATATGACTCTTAAATGTAATTAATAGGGTGGCAAGTTCTATACTTAAGCTACAAAGAGCTTTAGGCAGAAAAAGAAGCATGAGGACAAATTTAATTTAAATAGATGTAAGGGAAATTTCATGAGGTGACATCTTTTTATGTGGGCTTTGAAGGACAAATTAAGTCTCAATAAGTAGGTAAGCTCTTGTTTATGTAGTTATTCATTCATTCGTCACAATAAATACTTACTGAAAACCTTCCGTTTCTATGAAATCTTTTGGATGCAAAAGCGGTGTTCCTCAATCAGAAAAAAAGAGGATCTATAGAGGTGCAGAAGCATGAGAAAATTTAGCAACACAAAATCAGGTCAGGAATTGGGAAGACGAAAGATAAAAGGGTCATTAGTTAATAAAATAAGAATGGGGAGGGGAAGCAGAGAAAATGGAAATAGAATCTTGTTTTGAAAGTGTATGATTTTGTTAAAAGCTCAATAGAAGTGTCTTGAATGGTGTGCTGAAATGTTTTGAATTTATGGAATAGCAAGGTTTTTTTGAGCAGGGGAATGACAGTCTCAGTACCCTTCTTAGGAGGAAAAAATGCTAATAAGTCCCAAAGAGCATTGGGATAATGGGGTTCCTCTGACACAAATCTCACAAATGCCTCCCTGAAAGAGTTCATTCTATGTCTGCTCCAGGGCATTCTTAACCCATTTAGATATAAAATAAACCAGGGAAGCACAAGGCAGCAAATTTGGTTGTAAGGCAACTTGCTTTAAAGGAATTTTTTCAAAACTATTAAATGTGTCTGATGTCCCAAACACAATTGTTTTTGGACTTGAATTATGTTTTTTTTAAGCAATTATTTTGGACTGATTGATACAGTGATGACTATTGGACATTTCTCTTTAAACACTCTGAGGCCCCAGTCAATCTTTCTTTGCTATGACCATCTTAAACATTTTCATTTGCCCAGCACAGCATGCTTCACATTTCCAAGCTATACAACAAGCCATTGTGATTAAATATACTCTAGGCTCTCTACTCCATCTTGTTCTATAGACACATTGGCCATCAGTGTTTGTGTATTTAAATACATATATTCAATTTATGTGGACTATGGGGATGTTACATGAAATAAGTCCAGCTGAGAGTGTTTATCTTCACCTCTTACCTGCTAGTCTCTCTTTAAATCTGGCTAGGAGTGATCACCTGTCTGCCAAGATTAAAAAGTAGACAACTGTCC
This sequence comes from Rhinopithecus bieti, assembly GCF_001698545.2. NCBI lineage: Eukaryota > Metazoa > Chordata > Mammalia > Primates > Cercopithecidae > Rhinopithecus > Rhinopithecus bieti. Next base: position 67,024 of record NW_016814758.1, on the reverse strand, counting down.
AGGATATATACATTACACTAGGTGTACAGAGTTGACCAATTCAAATAGAATTAGAATTTAGCTCCCCTATTTAGTCAGGCCTCCCCTAGCCTCACAAGATAGCTTCAGTAAATTCCCATATGGCCATAAGTAGAACTTTCTAGGTATATCATAGTTTGAAATTTACCAAACAATACAGCTCTCCAGAAGCCAAAAACAGGTATTTAATTTGTCTCTGCAAACTTCCTGCCAGGTAATTTTATTGCCTTCCAAGCTAATTTTTTCCTAAGTGGCTTTTGTGCTATACATGTAAACTTGAAGCAGACCTAAAAAATTGACTTAAAAAGCAGATGGTCAGGGCAGTGACCCCAGTGAATATATGTAGGGTCCCTGGGTACCTACAGAGATAAGTGTTGACCTCTTTCCACTAAATAATAGCAAAATAATAGTAGTAATAATAATAATAAAGATGTTCAAAAGGCAGGTTACAGGACAACAATTGAGAAGAAGACAAGAAATCAATGATTTAGACAAAGCACCAATGTTATCCTTTTCTCTTTGTTCAGGTCTATGGATTGATGATTTATGTGGTGTTGAGGGTTTCACTGTATCCAAGGGAGTTGAGTGTGCAGTCAAGCTAATGCCAGCACAGGCAGAGCCACAGAGAGTCCCAGAAAGGAAGGAAGTGGAGGATATTCCTCAAAATATTAACCTTGCTGGGGCTCAGGCTTCGGCTTCCTTTACTTTCCACTGATGTCTCCCAAATTCATATTTTCAGATTCAAACTCTCCCCTGAACTTTAAACTCATTTTTTCCACAACTACACCTGGATGTACTGCAGACCCCTGGAAGCAAACATGTCCAAAACAAAATTTGAACTCCTTCCTGAATCCATTCCCCCCAAGACTTTACCATCAGACTAAATGGCATCACCATTTACCCAGTTGCTAAGTCCAAAAGTCCAGGCATAGGCATATTTACCAACTTCTCTTCTCTCTACTATCTCTTATACAATCCATTTAGCAAGTCCTGTTATTGCTATGTTAGCATTGTATTATGAACTTGATCAATTCCTATAAATTCTTTTTTTTTTTTTTTTTATTATACTTTAAGTTCTAGGGTACATGTGCATAACGTGCAGGTTTGTTACATATGTATACTTATGCCATGTTGGTGTGCTGCACCCATCAACTCGTCAGCACCCATCAATTCATCATTTATATCATGTATAACTCCCCAATGCAATCCCTCCCTCCTCCCCC
>NW_016814758.1:34868-58964 GCF_001698545.2 Rhinopithecus bieti | reverse complement strand
TGCTTACAGCGCAGTATTGGGGTGGGAGTTACCCGATTTTCCAGGTGTTGTGTGTCTCAGTTCCCCTGGCTAGGAAAACGGATCCCCTTCCCCCTTGCGCTTCCAGGTGAGGCGATGCCTCGCCCTGCTTCAGCTCTCGCTGGTCAGGCTGCAGCAGCTGACCAGCACCGATTGTCCGGCACTCCCTAGTGAGATGACCCCAGTACCTCAGTTGAAAATGCAGAAATCACCGGTCTTCTGTGTCGCTCGCGCTGGGAGTTGGAGACTGGAGCTGTTCCTATTCAGCCATCTTGCTCTGCCCTCAATTCCTATAAATTCTACTGCTAACATATAAAGTCAACCTGAATTATTTCTTCTCTAGACTGTCACAAAAGACCTCTGAGTCCCCTACTTCTGAACTCTCCATACACTGTCCTGTGCCCTTTGCCTTAGCTTCTCCAGACACAGCATCCAGAAGATCATTCCAAATGAAAAAAACAGATCACATCACTCACTTGCTCAAAATGCTCCCACCAGGTTTCAAGTAAAATTGAAAATCTTTATCAAGGTCTGCAAGACTCTTCATGGTCTGGGCCTGCTTACTGCTTAGACCTCATCCCCAGGTATCTCCCTGATGGCCCCTCACTCACTTTGCTGTACCCTGTCCTTGTTGTGATTTCAAAACGGTCAGCTCCTTTCTGGATTTTACACTGGTTTCATCTTCCCAGACTCTGCACCCCCAGGAGTTTTAAACGGCAGGATGCTTCATAGCAGGTAGCTTTGACCTTCTAGATCATTCTATTTTAAATAATCTCCACCCTATCTCTGCCCTCTATATACCAGCCCAACTATACCCAACTATGTTTTTTTTTTTTTTTTTTTTTTTTTTTCGTAGTACTCACATCAATTGCATTATCTGTTTGCTTGCTTAATACCTGTGGCTTTAAAAAGAAAATAATTTCCACATAAGGCAAGACTTTTTTATTCATTGCTGTTTCCTTAAAACTTAGACCAGCACCTGGTATGCAATAGATACTGAATACCTATTTAATGAATCAGAACACAACCCAAGGCCCATGGGGAAGGACAAATAACTGCTGACTGTCCAGCCACAGTGTGTGATGAGTGTGTTAAAACTATTTGGGATTTAGGTTCAAGAGACTTTCCATTTTGATATGCCATCTTACTAATTCAATACTTATTGTGCATAGTTTCTTATTAACTTATTTTTTTCTCTTTTTAAAGAGTACAAGTGAAATGAGTGGCCATGATCTTTCTTGTTTTATGTAGCAATCACTCCCTTGAGTATTAGAATAGAAAATGAGATCCAAAGACTTTTTTTTTTTTTTTTTTTTTTTTAAATAAAGGCGCTGTGTAGCTGGGAAAAGATGATGAAGCTAGAATTACATGTTGCATTGAGTGTAGAATAGATGCGCCTTAGAGGAAACCTCAAGCCCTCGCTGGAATTCCTGCCTCTGAATTAGAGATCATGGTATCCCTATAAAGTTTAAAGACTTGAATAATCTAAATAAGTTTCAGAATTTAATTAAGCTCTCACATATGTACTGTCATGGATATTACTAAGTATGAATTATGATAAATATCCTTATCTTTTAAAATTCCAAATAAAGAGAAAAATATAAAATGTGCCAATACTGAAAAGCACTTAAGAAAGTAACTCAACTTTGGATGCTTCATCTGAAAAAAAAAAAAAAAGAAAGAAACACGAAATTAATTATATCTACCCTCACTCAACTATGATGAGGGATAAATAAGAAGTAAGTGAATAGACTTTGATAATTATAATGTGCTAGAGAAATAGAAGAATTATAAAGAGTATTACCAGATAGAAGGGTCCCCTTAGCTCCAGGGAAACTCTAGTCTCAATGAGTCGCATGGTTTAGAAAATTTCCTCTGACTCAAGCAGAGGCCAAGTGTGGTACTGCAGAGCAAACAGATCTGGAAGGCAGGAGACTCAGATCCTTGTCCCAACTACAACATGACCTCATTGAGTTTTCTCAGGTCTTTCTCATTCTGTCTCTAATCTTGATTTTATTATCTATGGAAAAAGTAGTCCAAAGTTATGAACTCTTAAGGGCCTGCCATCTCTAAATTCATGACTTTTTAAGTTCCTTGGTACAATCATAGTATTTTACTGCTAAATCTGTGACCCTAAGTAGATGCTATAACCACTCCCTGTATTTCCTTCTATGACAGTAAATTGAAGGAAATGTCTTTAGAATAAAAGAGAGCCCAGTCAGTCTCATACATGGCACTCCAAAAATAGCTGGAGTATGGTTTTAGTGACCAGCTGTGCTAGACCATAGACATGGACTATTGCCTGACCCACCACTTTACCCCAAGAGACAGAAAAGTGCATACTGAAAGCAAAACAATAAGATTGGCCTATCATACTGCTTTTCTCCAACTTTACAGCACCATTATCAGATCTTTTGCTTTTAAGGTGAGTATCACTGCTTTTTATTGTTTTTGTTTGTTTTTGTTTTGTTTGTTTTAATCAATCAAATGTTTAATAAATCAATCAAATGAAATGCAAAGGTCAAGTAAGGGAATATCAGTGTTCCCAGTCTCTATCTATATTACTATTGTCCTTCTATACCCACTACTCTCATCTGCTAAGGAAAGGCTCTTCCTATTACAGATACAGAACTAACAGAACACACTTCTCACTTAAAAAAGTAAAGATATGCTTTCAACCTCAAAGGACAGTGAGAGGCAAAGTTTAAGCTTTTGGCTTAGATTCACTTCTTCCCACATCTCAAAGACCTCTGGCTATGGGTGAATCTCACTGAGAACAAACATATGATGATTATTCCATTTAGCTTGCATGGAATTTATTACAGAATGTGCATTTTTAGTCCATTAAGACTGATATAGCCTATTAACTCACCTGTCTTAATACTGACCAATATTTGTTTTGTTTTACCATAAATTCAGCCTAGTTCACTTAAGCATACTAAGTGAATTAAGCATACTAAAATAATATTTATGAAGGTAACTAAGACCAAAATTTAGAAGAAGGAGAGAAAAAAAGAAAGGAGAGGAGAAGGTGGAAGAGGAGGAGGAGGAGGAACAACAACAAGAGAAGAAGAAGAAGGAGAAGAGGAAGAGGAAGAGGAAGAAGAAGAAGAAGAAGAAGAGGAAGGAGGAGGAGGAGGAGAAAAGGAGGAGAAGGAGAAAGCCCCACTTCTGCTGCATAGTGTTTAAAAGAATACTCAGATCAAATGGTCTGGGTCAGAATTCCACTCAATTGTTCAGTATTTATGACATTAGGCTTAATTCTCAAAGTATAAAATTGGAGCTAGAGCAAAATCTTTACAGAATTTCCAAACTTTTCTTCATGGAATGTTCAACAAATGTCTGAAAAAATTAAAATAATAGCTATCTGTTCTTTGTCTATTATAGGATAGACACCATGCAGTATGCTTTATATAGAAGATCTCTTTTAATCTTTACAGAAACTTCACAAAACAATGATTGTTATCACATTTTAAAGGTGAGGAAACTGAAGATCAAGGAGATGTTAAATCACATGCCTGAGGTAGTGCTGCTAGTTTTGGAGATGCCATCTAGAATATGAAGAGTCAGAGTCTCACCTTTGTGTCCTCAACTATTATACCAGACTGCTAAGCTACATCATGGCAACATCAATGAGTTCAAGTGGGCTTGGTTTCTAATAATAAAACATTCATCATGCCATAGCTATGTTTCTTGAACAGGCTCACATCTTATCCAATGTTTATAATAGTTCTCAATAATTTTTTATTGATGGTTTCAATAAAAAATCATTTATCTATATTATACACAGAAGCAGCTAATCAATTAACTGTGTAGTTTTTGATGTTAATTTATTATTTACAAAGTACTGTCAAATAAAGTTATTTTAAACGGAAATTAAATGCTTATTTAAGTTAAGATAGAGAGACAAAATGACTTACCCACACTTACCCAGCTTAATCTTATACAACCAAGACTTGCATCTGGTTCTTCTGATAGTTATTAAAACTAGCCCTGAGGAACAATGACATAATTAGTAAAATGAGGTAATTTTGTGAATTATTTCAGAAACAAATTCTGGTCTTAAAAACATCTTATTACAAAAGAAATGTAAGCAAAACACCTGCAAAATTTAGAAACTTACTTTAGGCAGATGATTTTCTTCCCTATAAGGGTATGAAATTCAAATCAATATAAAAAATTCCAGAAACTTTCACTTGGATTTTAAAGTAAGTAGTAGATGTGTTTCTTGGTTTTAAGTATAGAAATGTGTGGTGTCAAAAGAGATTGTATCTCAGAGAATACTCTAACCATTAGTTTTCACCTTTGGTGAATAGAAATCAGACAAACAAACCAAGTCCATAGAAACAGCAGAGAATATTCACATTGGTTATGCTTCCATTCAGGGATTCCAAACCTGTTAAGAAACAAACAAAAACCTGTACTCTGACTGGTTTATTTGTTTCCCATAGGGAAATGGGTTTGCCATTGTAAAACTGCTTCACCTGTTTATTGGAGTTGAACATGTAAATAAATATGTTGTAGATAATGAAATCTTAGAGTCTTACCTTTAGTGAAAATATTTATAAATAATTGGCAGGGGGCAGTTCTAGCATGAATCCTTTGACGTTGATTTGGAATCAAAACTATCAGTATGACCTCATTTTATAGGTAGATACATGGATAGATAAAAACACACAGAAATGAATATGATATGTGTATAAACATGATGCATCCACTAGCAGTCATACATTTATTTCCTAGTTCTGTCTCCTGAGAGGGCCTTGACACGGTGGCACCCCACTAGTAATGTGCATATACAGTGCTCACATTTTGGTTACTAAATCTCATTCTTCAAAAAACAAACTAGGGCTCTTTGAAGAATTGGTGATTTCATGGCTGGGGCAGGGGAAACTCAGAATGAACTTGGACCATATGGTGGTGCCAAAAAGTAATAAAAAAGGGTAGATAAAAAGGAAATAGGAGTGAACCTTAAAGAACTTTAAAATATGGGATAATTTGAGGAAGAAACTGAATAATGATAGCATTGGATTGTAAAACAAACAAAAAAACAAAAAAAAAATCCATGAGTCTGTACTGTATAAAGTAATACAATAAATAAATATGTGGGGGAAATGGACAGATCTTCCTTACAAATGAATTCCAAATAGTAAATGCAAAACATCATAGTAATAAATCACAGTATTCTGTCCAAATATTTATCTGTTTCAAAGAAAAACATAGTAACTTTATTGTTTCTTTTATACAAACCTGGCCAAAACCACATTAATCAGACAATGAGTTATATTACCAGTAATAAGACATTGATATTACATATCTCTTGATATGATGTGAGTGGAAGGCACGTCACCTTTGTGGTATTCTTCCCAAAAATCCATATCCTTAATCTAGTCATGAGAAAAGATCAGACAGGCTTAAATCGAGGGACATTCTACAAAATACCTGACTACTACTCTTCAAATGTGTCAGGGTCATGATAGGTTAAAAAATACAGAGAAATTGTCACAGACTGGTGGAGACTAAAGAGATACACCAAGTAAATGCAATGTGGGATCCTGTAAGGGAAGAAAAGAATATTAGTGGGAAAACTGTTGATATCTTAATAATGTTTGTGAGTTTAGGTAGTACATTAATCTCACTGTTTTGATCATCATGCCACAGTTATGTAAGATACTTTTGTTAGGGAAGCTGGGTGAAGAATATATGAAAAATATGTAACATTTTTGAAACTTTTCTGTAAGTTTATCTAAAATCTGCTTTAAAAGTTAAATAAAAAAGTAACACGTATTGTAAATCTTCCCCATTAAGTAAGGATAGAGGAATTTGAAAGCCCTGGAATGAGAAAAAGGAAGAATAAGCATGAGGAAAACCCAGCGAATTTTCAGTGATATTTCATGCTTAATTTCAAGTTGTTTCCTTTTGATAAATTTATTGTAGTGCAATTTAGCTGGTGCAAGTTGAGTTCTGAGAGACGCATTCTCTAAGATAGAGATCAATGTGCAAGGTGCTTATTTAGGGCTTTTAGAAGTTATGGAAAGGATGGAAAGCAAAGGAGATTGGGCATAAGAAGAAGTTAGACAGTGATATAGTCTCAACAATGACCTCCAAGATCTCAAAGCTGACCTACAGAAAGTCCTAAAGCTAGGAAAGCCCTTCAAAGTTGTCCTAAGTTGGGAAAAGGGTGTCAGGCCCTTATACCCCTGCTCATCAGTCGTTGGATGCTGCTTGCTTCATGGGCAAGGCAGTTTTCCTCAGCAGAGACCATCTTCCAGGAGGATGACATTTAAAGCCATCCTATGGCAGCACTGTCATCAGCTGGGGAGTAAGTTCCTCATTTCTGAAAGGAGGCGTGGGTGACCATCACAGCATCTACCACATTAGCCAACCCTAGCCATTAAGTAACATAGGCTATTCACAACAAATGTGTTTGTAGTGATGTTTGTGAGAGTGAAAAATAATTAAAAAATTTAAAATATCTATATCACATGCTTGGAGTAATGCAGGGTGGTAGAAAGGGAGCAGATGTTTGATCTGGATGGAAAAAGGGAGAAATGACATGATAGGAGACAGGGAACCTCATTCTCCAAGAGTTTTTACACATTCTGAGGCAGAGATGAAACCAAAAGGTGTGAATAAGCTCAGGACAGTTTATTTGTTTATAGAGGAAAAGGTGACCCTCTAAGAATGTTGAAAACCCTCAGGGGCAGGAAATTGGCACACAATCAGATTATATAAATTTAATAAGAATAACAGTGTGGTAGGCAGAATGACGTCCCAGCTCCCTACATTTCAAAGATATCCTCCTCCTAATCCTTGGAACCTATGAATATGTTAGGTTACACAGTAATGAGAAACTAGGTTTCAGATAGGTTCTTCACTAATACATTGGCCTCAAATTAGGAAGATTATCTTGTGTTATTTGAAGGCCCAATGTAATCACAAGGGCCCTTAAAAGTAGAAGAGGAAGGCAGAAGATGAAAGTCAGGCGAAGATGTGACTATGGAAGAATGATAAGAGGGGTGCAAATTTGCTGGCATTAAAGATGGAATAGTGAGGCCACTAACCAAGGAATGTAGGCAGCCACTGCAAGCTGGAAGACGCAGGGAAATTCTTGCCTAGAGGCTACAGAAAGGAATGCAGACCTGCTCATACATTGATTTTAGTCAATGATAACTATGTCAGACTTCCAGCCTGGAGAAATGTAAAATATTCAATTTGTGTTAAGACACTAAGTTTGTGGTAATTTATTGCAGCAACAATAGAAAACTATTAGAAATGATTTGGATTCCAGACTTCCCTTTTTAAGTCTCTATGTCTAGTGGAGTAAGGCACAAGTTGGGAAGATGGACCTACAAAAGGCAGTGGAGGCTGAGGAGACCAGTCAAAAAAGAGAAGTTGAACAGCCAAATTAGCAGTGATCACTACATATTCTGAATGGTAGTTACCCTCTGTCACCACAATGTGTCGTAAACAAAAAATCCTCAGTAAAGCTACAGAAATAAATGTATTATCAGTGTGCTTACATTGCTTATGGAAGCTGGCAAGGAGTAAAGTTTGGGAAAAGATTGAAGGCAATGAATTGGCAACTAAATCTGTCATGGTAATAGAGCAGAGCGACAAAGAAAACCAGGAAAAAAGAGGATTAGAAATTCACGAAGATCATAGAGGAGAATGATTAAGTAGGAATCAACTTGTGTTGGAATCAACAAATTTATAAATTCAGAAGATTTGCTAAGTTTACGGAAATCTTTGAGAGCTATAAAAGTCAATCCTTTGAAAGAAGATTCTGGGAAGACAGTAGAGTAGGAAGAACCAGGAATCTGTCTCCCCACATTGCTAACAATTGCACTGGCAGAGTCTTTCTGATTTAACTATTTTGGAACTCCAAAGTCTATGTAAGACTTGAAACTCCCAGAGAAAGGCATGAACAGTAAATTATGGTTACATTTGGTCAATTTCAGGTTTTAGCACAGTAGCAGCTACTCATCCCATTCTCTGATAGCAGACAATTGTACATAATTTCCTGAAGCAGCATGAACACAGGAGCCAGGGTGGGCAAAAAAGACCCTGTCCTCCAAATGTCAGGGATCTGTGCACTAATCACCAACTGCTGCTTCTGATCACAGAGGTGCAAAGAGTCAGGTTGCCATTGTTGTTGCACCCCCTCCCATCATTGCAAGCCCCTCCCCCTCTGATTGAAGTGACTTCCAGGGCATTCAAAAGGCTGGTGCCTTTTATCTCCCTCCTTTTCATTTTTCTTGTTTTCTTCTTTTGGGACTCAGACATTGAAGACTATCTCAGCAAAAGCAACTGCATACACAGGGGAAATAAAAATGTCAAAGTACATGCCAAGGGGAAGACACAGGCACAAAAAGGACCTAAGAAGATCTTAAGTGTACACATAAGGCTAGTCTTTGGCACAAGACAGCCCATAATTTCTTTTAAAGCAAAAATTTTAAAAATCCAAAATCTAGAGAAGGAAAAAATCTTATTTTCAGAGTTATCATATTATTAAATTGAAATGTCAAGTTTTCATCAACAACAACAAAAAATCACAAGGCATACAAAGAAAAAAGTATAAAGCCAACAGAAACTGTCCTTAATGAAGATCTGATGGTGAATCTACTGGACAAATACTGTAAAACAACTATCTTATAGCTGCTCAAAGAACTAAATATAGACAGAGAAAGTCAAGATAATGATTTATGAACAAAATGGAAATATTAATAAAGAGATAGGAAATTTAAAAAATTCTGAAAATGAAAAATACAATAAATAAAAATTCATTAGAGGAATTCAATGACAAATTTAAGCAGGCAGAAGAAAACTGTCAGTAAATTTGAGCATAAGATAACATAAATTATTAGGTCTGAGGAACAGAAAGAGAAAAGGTTGAAGATAAGTGCACAGAGCCTGAAGGACCTATGGAACACCATCAAGGGGAGCAACATACTCATTGTGGGATTTCCAGGAGGAGGATGGAGAGAAAGAGACAGAAAGAAATTTGAAAAAAATAATAGCTGAAAACTTTCCAAATTCAATAACATACATAAATATAAACATCCAAGAGGCATGAAGATTAATTTTAAAATATTCACACATTATTTAGTCAACCTCTTGAAAGCCAAATACAAAAAGAAAATTTTGAAAGCAGCATGAGAGAAGTGACTTGTTATATACAAGGGATCCTTAATTAGATTGTCAGCAAATGTCTCATCAGAAACATTGGAGGCAAATATATTCAAAGTGCAGAAAGAAAAAATCTGTCAAACAAAAATCCTTTATGCAGCAAAATTATTCTGCAAAGGTGAAGGAGAAATTAAGATATTCCTAGATAAAGGCTGAAATAATTTATTACCACTAAACCTCCACTGTAAGAAATGCTAAAATAAGTCCTGCAGATAGAAATGAAAGGACACTAGACAGTAACTCAAAGCCATATGAAGAAATAAATTTCTCAGTAAAGGTAAATACATGTTATATAACTCCTTTTTTGTTTTATACATGATTAAAGAGACTAATACATGTAAATAATAATTCATAATCCCAAAGCTAGTATTATTTTAATTTTGTTCTGTAACTACACATTTTGTTTTCTACATACTTTAAGAAACTAAGTCAGTTAGTTCTCCATATCCACAGGTTCTGCATCTGTGGATACCCCCAACTGTGGATCAAAAATATTTGAAAAGAAGGATGGTTATGTCTATACTGAATGTAATGGACTATTTTTTTATTTGCATTACTCCCTAAACAATACAGTATAGTAAATGTTTACATAGCACTTGCATTGCATTAGGCATTATAAGTAACCTAGAGATGATTTAAAGTATATAGAAAGACATCCTTTGGTTATACACAAATATTAATAGTTTTATAAAAGAGACTTGAGCATTCATAGATTTTGGTATCTGTGAGGGGTTCTGAACCAATCTCCCACAGATACTGAGGGATGACTGTTCATGAAAAAATGCATTAATTTATATTTTTTGACATACAATGAATAAAGTTATAATTTTGCGACACAAGGATTGGGGATAGAGTGGTAAAGGAGAAGAATATTTGTATGTTATTAAAGTTATTCTGGTATAAATTCAAATTAGAGTGCTATAACTTTAGGATGATAAATGTAATAATTTCTACTGGAATCACAAAGATAATAGCTAAAAAATATACACAAAAGAAAGTGAGAAAGAAATTTAAATTTTACTGCAAAAAATCAACTAAACACAAAAGAAGACAGTAGGACTGTAAGACAGCAAGAAATCAGGGACCCAAAACTACAAGGCATGTAGAAACCAAATTACAAAATGGCAGAAGTAAGTCCTTTCTTATTAGAAATTACTTCTTGTAAATGCACCAAACTCTCCAAAATACAAAAATTGGCAGAATGGGTAAAAAAAAAAAAAAAAACCAACAAACAAACAAACAAAAAAAAACCACCACCAACACCAACAAAAAACATGATCCAACTTCATTCAATCCATAGGAGACTCACTTTCGATTCAAAGACAAAATAGGTTGAAAGTAAAAAGATGGAAACGATGGCATAAAAACAATAAGTAAATGAAAACAAGGATGTTTATACTAATATCATACAAAATAGGCTTTAAATCAAAAAAGCATGAAAGAGACAAAGAAATATATATTAATAAAAGCCTTAATAGAGCAAGATGATATAATAATTATAAACATCTCTGCACCTAAAAACAGACCATGAAATATATGGAGCAAAAATTGACAAAACTGAAGAGAGAAATAGGTTTACAATAATGGCTGAAAACTTCAGTGTCTCCACCCACGATAATGGATAGAAGAATCAGACAGAAGATAAGTTAGAAAATACAGTACTTGAACAGAACAATAACCAGTTAGATCTAACAGACATACAGAACACTCTATCCACCACCAACAATAATTCTTCTCAAATGGATGTTGGATATTTTGTAGGACAGATTATATGCTAAGCCACAAATTAAGCCTCAATGGATTTAAGATAATATATATTCAACAAAGGACCTCCTTTGGCCACAATGAAATAAACTTAGAAATCAATAACAGAAGGAAAACTAGAAAATTCACAAATTTGTGGCAATCAAACAACATATACTTAATCAATGTGTCAAATAAGAATTTATAAGAGAAATTAGAAAATACTTAAGAGATGGTTGAAAATTGAAATACTACATACCAAAACTTACAGGACATAATGAAAGCATGCTAGGGGAAATTTATAGCTATAAATGCTTACATTTAACAACAAAAAAAGATCTCAAATCATCACTCCAATTTTACAGCATAAAGAACTAGAAAGAGAACAAACTAAGCCCAAAGCCAGCAAAAGAAAGGAAATAATGAAGATTGGAATAGAGATCAAAGAAATCGAGAATATGAAAGTAATACCAATATTTCTCAAACTATTTCAAAAAGTAAGAGAGAAAGACACACTTCCCAACTCATTCTATGAGGTCTGATACCAAAGCCAGACAAAGACACTGTAAGTACAGGAAACTACAGACCACTATTCTTTATGAACATTTATGAAAAATCATCAACCAAATATTTGTAAACTGAATCCTGCAGCATATGAAAATGATTGTACACCATGGCCAAGTGGGATTTCTTTCAGGAATGTGAGAATTGATCAATGTTATACACCACATTAACAAAATAAAGGAAAAAAAAATGCATATGGTCATCTAAAATAATGCAGAAAAAGCATTAGATAAAATTTGGTACTCTTTCATGGTAGAAATATCCAACAAATTAAAAATAGAAGAAAACTACTTCAACATAATAAAAGCCATAAAAATGCACAGAGAATATTACACTTAATGATAAAAAATTGATTTTATTTCCTCTAAGATCAAGAATAGGAAACTATGACTATTTCTACCATTTCTGTTCAACACAATACTTAAACTCCCTGTCAGAGCTATTAGGCAAGAAAAATGAACATCATCCAAGGTGGAAAGGAAAGGGTGAAATAAAGTGTGTTCACAGATATAATTCCATATGTAGAAAGTGCTAAAATTCCACGCAAAAACTGTTGGAACTATAAATGATCTCAGCAAAGTAGCAGGATACAAAGTCAACACACAAAAATCAGTTGCATTTCTATATATTAACAATGAATAATCCTAAATGAATTTTTTTTAAAAATCCATTTTCAATAGCCATAAACAGAGTAAATACTTAAGTAACTGAACCAATGGGATGAAAGACTTGTGCAATGAAAACTATAAAAGATTTCTGAAAGAAGTTGAAGCAAATATAAGTAAACAGAAATATCCCATATTCATGGATTGAAAGATTTAATATGCTAAGCTGTCAGTACTATCCAAATCAATCTACAAGGTTAATATAATTCCTATCCAAACCCCAAAAACTTTTTCTTTCAGAGAGAAAAGCCCATTTTAATATTATATGGAATCTTAAGAGACTCCAAATAGCCAAAATAATCCTCAAAAACAAGTACAAAGCTGGATAATTCACATTTTTTGATTTAAAAAATTACTACACAGCTTTAATCAAAACCATTTTGGCTGGGCATGGTGGCTCACATCTGTAATCCCAGCATTTTGGGAGGCTGAGGTGGGCAGATCACTTGAGGTCAGGAATTTGACACCAGCCTGGGCAACATGACGAAATCCCGTCTCTACTAAAAGTACAAAAATTATCTGGGTGTGGTAGCCCACACCTATAATCCCGGCTACTTGGTGGGTGGAGGCAGGAGAATTGCTTGAACCCAGGGGGCAGAGGTTGCAGTGAGCCCAGATTGTGCCACTGCACTCCAGCCTGGGCGACAAAGCAAGACTCCACCTCAAAAAAAAAAAAAAAAAAAAAAAAATTAAATTAAAATTTAAAAAATGAAATAAAACAGTGTGGTATTGGCATAAATGATAGAGTTCAGAAATAAACGTTAACATATGTGGTCAAATTATGTTCAAGAAGAGTACCAAGATCATTCAATAGAGAAAAGACAGTCTTTTGAACAAATAGTGCTGATAACACTACATATCCACGTGCAAAAGAATGAAGTCAGACCCTTACATAACACTATATACAAAAATTAATTGAAAATGAATTCATGATCTAAACATAAGACCTGGAACTGCATCTTTTGGAAGAAGCATACGACAAAAAGTTCATGATACTGGATTTGGGAATGATTTCCTGCATATGGCAACAAAGGCATACGGAAGAATAATAAAAAATAAGTAAATTGGACTTCAAGAAAATTTTACAATTTTAGGTAACAAAGACACTGTCAAAAGTGTAAAAAGACAACTCACAGAATGGAAAAAAATTGCGAATCATATATCTAGTAAAGTATTAATATTCAGAATACATAGAGAATTCCTAATGCTTGACAGTAAAGTATAACTCAATTTGATAATGGGCAAAAGAGCTCAATAGATATTTCTCTAAAGAAGGTATACAAATGGCCAATAAACATATGAAAATAGGCTCAATATCATTACTAATTGGGGAAATCCAAATCAAAACTACAATGAGATACTATCTCACAACCATTAGAATGACTACTACAGAAAAAAATGTTAAAAATGGCAAGGATATGGAGAAACGGGAACCATAGTGCACTGTTGATGGTCATGTAAAATGATACAGATGCTTTGCAAAGCAGTATAGCGCCCCTCAGAAAAGTAAAACTAAAATAATCATATAATACATCAAGTTACTTCTGGGTCTTGAAAACATATTTGTAGACCCATGATAATAGCAGCATTATTCACTATAGCTAAAACAGAAGAAATCCAAGTATCCATTGACTAATGAATGAATTAGCAAAAAGTTTTATGTACATAAAATGGAATATCATTCAGCCTTAAAAAAGGAATTGTGACACTTGCTACAACTTAGATGGTCTTTGAGGACATAATGCTAAGTAAAATAAGCCAGAAGCAAAAAGATAAACACTATTATTTCACTTATATGAGCTACCTAGTGTAGTCACACTCACAGAGACAGAAAGTAGATTAGTGGTGTTAGGGGCTGGGAGATGGGAGAAAAGAGGAGTTACTGTTTAATTGGTACAGTTTCAGTGTTGCAAGATTAAAGGAGTTCTTAATATTGATGGTGGTGATGGTTGCACATCAGTTTGAATGTACTGAATGCCAATGAGCTGTACACTTAAAAATGGTTATGATAAATATTTTGTGTTATGTGTATTTTACTATAATAAAAAATAGAAAAAGTGATACATGAGGAATAGATTATAAAAGTCTCTATTTATCTCTATTATAACATTTATTGCTGCAATAGTAAATCCTGTTCCAGGAAAACGTTGTACTAATTCATCTATTTATGAGTTTGCCTCCCCAAGTAGTCCTTGAACTCAGAAGACATGTACGGTGTTCACTCTTTCTTGGCATCCAAAATATCCACCATGGGGTTGACATTCAGAAGGTATTCAATGACTATTTTTTGAAACTGTTGACTATATACTTATATTCCATTGTAGCTAGAGAGGTAGGACATCATCTTCACTAACATAAAGCCTACTTGTATTTGGTCTAAATTAAGAATCATTTATTCAAAGAATGAGGTATTAATTGTAAGCCATTCATTATTAGTGTCTGTAACTGATACCATGTAGAAGACAGAGAGCAGGAATTGATATGTGTGTGTAGCAGGGGTGGGGGTGTTATCTCTAGATTTAAGTTTTAAAACAATGAAGGAGAAAGAGCAGAAAAAGATGGATAAGGAGAAGCAGAAAGAGGAGGAAGAGAGAAGAAAGAGGAGGAGAAAGGGAGGAAAACAAAGAGGAGCGGGAGGAAGAATAAGAAGTAAGGTAGGGAGAGGAAAAGAAAGAAGGAAGGGAGGGAGAAAAGAAGAAAGGGGAAAAGAGAGGGAGAGAAGACATGAGGAAATGAAGGAGTGGGAGAGATGGAGAGAGAGAAAGTTAGAATATGAACACAAAAGGCTTTCTCAGCTGGAGAAACTAGAAAAGATTAGTACCAGGCATGTCTTCTGCACTGTAAAAATGCTTAGGCAATAGAATATGCCTGAGGGTCTGGTTTAGGAATCTAAGCATCAAGTCTCCTTGTGCAGTACTCAGGAAACCACACACCCAATTCCTAGTAGAGTTGAGTCATGGCTTTATTCCTTCTGACTATTTAGAAATAGATACCTTCAGTTTGGAGTATAGGATTACCTTCTGCAACCACAGTATTAAAAGTCAAAGTCATGGATGCTCCAAAGAGCCATTAAGCATCCCTTTCTTAACTTTATTTCCATCCAAAGGAAGACTGTAAGAATTAGTTTGTCTGTGTGTCAGAATTTTGCTCAGTTACTGCCCATTTATCAGAAAAATTGCAAGCACATTTGGCGGAAGGATGGAGAGAACATCCTTGGTGGTGGGATTATGCATGATCCCATATCCACCTAAATTACTTTTCTGAAGATCACAGATTATTGCAAATGGGGGAGAAAATAAATAAGTAATTGGTGTTGTGGAAGAATGGAGCCCATAAACCTCCAGTACTTTGTAACTCTGAGAAAAGTTGATAGATTATTAAGTAGTAACAATAGGTAAAAGATTACTGAATTTCCAGTGATTACCCTAATGAGCACTTCTTCTTTGCTCTCTTATACGATAATGTGCAAAGACATGTGTGACTAATTCTTGAATTAAAAGCATTATTTAATATGGTTCCAAGATCCCTGAAATCAATAAAATGACCGTAGGTTCCTTTGAAAAAAAGTAAAAAGGCATCATTGCATTACTACTATTGAGCAAAATAGAAAACTCCTCATAAGCGTTTGTGGTTGAGGAAGTGAGCAAATCTTGTTTCAGTCAAGGTTTATATAATCCTAAGCAGTCTAATCTAATAAACATTGCATTAAGAATTTGAATTTTATTATCAAGGCCAACAGTCTTCATAGGGTGCAAAACAACCCACGGAGATGCAGAAAGAAATTATTAGATTTTCTGTTTATAATGCTAAGCTAAAATGTAAAGAAAATAAGCTTTATTTATATCACTATATAAATTGTCACCAGACTCATTGTTTGGGTCATATGGAAAATGGTCCTAAGTGTCATCTGGCATGCAGGTGTTCTGGGTGAAGGCTACAAGGGCCCAAAGCAAGGGTTCACCACTCTACCCTTTCTTGCTTGCACATTTTCAGCACATTACAACATGTTGCAGTTTCTGTGGACCAGGTTGAGTGGATTTGTGTATTAAATTATCTGGCTTTAATTAAAGTATCATAAAGTGGACAAGTGGTTTAAAAAGATTTTTTTTCCAAGAGCTGCAGGCTGAAGATAACACTAAAATGCAAATACAAGTGAGCAACTCAAAATGGCAAAGCTGACACTCTTTCTTCACCTTGTAGTAACTTTTCATCAGCCACATGATGAAGAAAAACGTAATGACAATGTAATCAGCTCTGACAAGGCATCAGCTAAAATGCTCGACATCATCAAGAAGGTTTTCAAAACGTCTACATTTATTATTCAGAATGAACTTTGTTCTAAGTGTGTATTTTGTTATAAGCTATTGGCTAATAACAGTATAGATTCAATATGATTAGTAAGGCATACTAAAATGCTATTTTCATACTATTCCCATGCTTTTATATGACACATTATGCAATATACTAATATGCCAATTATAGTTTAAGATTGTGATTCATGGGCATGTTTCATAGATATTCATAAAAAATATAAATGTAACATGTGAGGGATTCATGTCCAATAATGTTTAGTGATGGAATGCTTGAAAACAAAATTGGAAACTACTGTTTAAAAAAGTTTTCAAATAGAATAATAACCTGAAATCTAGTTTTAGAAAGGTTAACTAAAAAATTATGTTATAGAAGGTAGATTTGGGGAAATAATCCAAGCAGAGTTACCATCTAGTATGATATTTTGATGTTGAAGACAAGAGTCAAATAGATTTCAGAAAAATCAAGTAGTCTTTAGTTTCTGCGGAGCAAAGTAGTCCTAAGTAGACATATTTGTCCACAGGGAATATTCTTTTAAAGAAATATTGTAACTCAGAGGAAAAACCATAACGAGGTAAAGAAAACAAGAACAAGGGGAGGAAAAAGCCTGCTACCAGGAAGATAGGCCACCTTTCCTTTGACTGTTCAGAGCTAAAAACTAGGAGGGAAAAAATAAAATTTGTCTCTTCCCTAGGAAAAGAATGAAATCAATATGAAAAATATTTTATTTTCTCTTTTCTTCAAAGGATCCTGTAATTTAAATTGGAAAGGATGTACAAGGCCAGCCCTTTGTTTTTCTAAAAATGCACTGAGCAAAGAAATCACCTGAGAATATAGTGAAAATGCAGATTCTGATTCAGCAAATCAAACAGTCTCTTAGGCAAGGCAAATCAAACAGTCTCCTAGGCAAGGCTGTTGCTAGTGGTTGGCTGGCTCCAATTAGAGTAGCAAGGCTTCAGAGCAGGAATCTCGGAAATTATGTGAACTTGAATTATGCTTAATGAAAAATGTGAGAGCATACACCTCTGATATGTGTAAGTTTATTGAGGTATGAAGTGATATATTTGCTGTCACTTGCTACCAATATTATGGATGTTATAAAATGTAACAAAAAATTTAAAAAATATATATTCCATTAAAAATAAGTATGAATAGAAGTTCTATCTACTTCGTAGATTCCCACACAGAGGATCATATGTTGTAACCTGGGAGCATGTACCCCATTCTGAAGGCTACAGGGCTAGAGGATAAGTATTAGTTCTTGATTCTTTTGTCTGAAATTTGGGTGTTCACCCCAGGTGAATAATGGTACCTTAAGGTTTGGTCACATAAGCCAGTGTTAAAGCTTTGAAAATGGGTATTGAGTCTAGTGTATATTTCTAATGTGTAATTTCTGTACATTTAATGATTGTTGAAAATAGCATGATTATTTGTCACTAATTATTAATCCTTGAAAAATGGGTATAAGTAAAAAATAAATAGCAATTTTTCAAGTAAATGCAGATAACCTAGAAGAAATCAAGTGCTCTTCTAGTTAAGCTGAATTGAAGTAATATAATTTTCTACATAGTCAAACTCTTGCATATTCTTTTGGCTATCTTTCACTTACATGCTGGATAATCAGTTTGTCTGCATGATAGACAATAGCTGTAAACCATGTGCAAGGGATCCATTAAAGCAGAATTATTCACCTTCCCAACCTTCCCAAATGGCTCATAAGAGAAGTGGAGAAAATAAGTCTCTTTTGTGGGATAGTTAGAAAACTATATAGTTTTCTATAAAGTTTTCTTGATAAGTATCTGCTACTCTGCTAACAATTTACCAAACTTACTGAATTAGTACAAAATCTAAGCTAGTACTCAAAATCTAGTGTGCATAAGAACTTTCTGTGGAAATTGTTTAAAATACAGATTCTCAGGTCTTATGGAGATCCTTTTTTATTAATATGAATAAAGTTAAAAGAAAAATAGCTTAAAAACAGACTCATAAATGTATAAAAATATATATAATAGAAAACATTTTTTAATTAATAGGGAAATGATAGTGTATTCCATAAATGGTATTATAAAAAATTGTTTTCCACGTATAAAAATTAAAAGGGGTTACATTCGTCCAGCAGGAAATAAATCGCACATGTATGTTAGAATACTTTGAAGAAGGTTTAATAAAAAGCTTGTTTATAGGGTAAAGGCAGGGTATATACACTCAAACCACAAAGGTTGTCATATTCCAGGACTAGAAACAGAACTTTTACTACTCATGGACTCAAGGAAGACCAGGGTGAGAGAGGGTTACCAGAATTGAAAGTAGAGCTGTTGTGTAGGGAGGGTGACTTTGACATTCAGTGTCCCTTTTAACCAAGAGATACAACTAGCTGCAGGCAACACTTCAAGAAGATACCCCAATATTTCTTCCCTCTCATTCCAATTTCCTTCAGTTCCTTACTCTCTGAAGCAAACCAGAAGGCAGATCAAGTATTATCTTTGTTGAATGTCATATAGATGAATATTTCTGGTCAGAGAGTAGGGTGCAGAAAGGAGAACTGGTAGAGAGGGGCAAATGTAAGATATCCAACAAAGTTTGCTAATGCACACAATATGTAAAATCCATTCCAGGTGCACTAAATTCTTAATTGTATGCCTAAAATGTAATTCTTATTGGTATATACTTATATAAAGTGGTATACCTATTTTTAAGAGAATTTTGTTGCTGTCATTCAGTGACAAATTTCTCACCATAGGTTAAAATAAAATCACTGTTCTGTGGTTTGAGTTCTTACCAAGATGTTAAACTAGCAAAAGTTCTAGCTCTCTCCCTCCAAAAACAACCCCAAAGAAAGTATAGGAGAACATCGAGATGAAATGGGAGAGTTCCCTGACCACCCTCACAGGACATTCGACAGGAGTGTGGCTCGTCTGTGTGGTTGCCACCACTGCTCAAACCCCTCATGGGAGGATAAGCACTCAGATGGACAGGTGCAGGAGTTCAAGTGGGCATGTGTTACAGTGTGCTCTTTTAGGCTTGTTGTCCATGGATGGTTTAAGTGTTAAGCTGGTTAGCACTTAACATTGCAAGGGCAGAGGGCCAGTATAACAGCTTTCTGCATCCTGAGCTCTTGTGCAGCATCCCAGAAGATTTAGGCCACACACAGACTTGAAGGATGGTGAATGCATGGTTTTATTGTGTAGTGGAGGTGGTTCTCAGTGGGGTGGATGGGGAGCTGGACAGGGGATGGAGTGGGAAGATGATCTTCCCCTGGAGTTTGGCCATCCAGCGGCCAATTCTCCAACTGTCCCCAAAGTCCTCCTGACATTCCTTTTCTTCTCTCCTTCTCTGCTGCACTCTTCTGCCATTTGTCTGCTCATCTCCTGTTTGTTGCCTAGTCTGCTTCTGAGGCCTGGGGTTTGGAGTTTATATGGGTACAGGATAGGGGGCATAGCAGGCCAAAAGGCAACTTTTAGGCACAAGAACTGGAATGCCTGTCCTCATTTAGGGTCACAGGTATCCTAAGGGTGGGGCCTTTGCCAGGTAACTGCCCACTTCTACCCAGTATTTCCCTCTCCAATGTCTATATCAAAGATACACCAAAAACCAAAAACCCCTAGGGTACACCATTGTTTGGGTGGTGTAGTGGTTTTATTGGAGGATAAAAAGCAAGACTTTTCTTGATTATCTTCAATCTTTGCTTTGTGATCAACTAATAGTTCTCAAAGTTTGGCCCCAGGCTGGTGGAATCCATATCACCTGGGAACTTGTGAGAAACTCAAATTATTGGGTCCTATCCCATATAAACTGAGCCAGAAACTGAAATAGGATAGAGCCCATAAATCTGTCTTAACAAGTCCTCCAGGAGATTCCAATACTCACTAACATTTGAGAACCACTGGGATAAACAATGCCTGTATCTACCCTAGTGTTGTCAGATTTGGCAAATCAAAATACAGTATAGCCAATTAAATTTGAATTTCAGATAGACAACAATTTTTTCTTTTGTGTAAGTGTGCTACTGAAATTCAAATTTAACTGGATGCCCTGCATTTTTTGGGCAACCCTAATCTATACCTGTAATTAGTCAAAACTCTGGTCCAGGTGTCTTTCAGAGTAAAATAAGGACAGCTCAGAAGCACAGTGGTTGTGCTGGGAAAACAGGTTGGGACTATTAAGCACTACAGTACTGACAGCTGTCGATCATCAGCATCATCTTAGAGCTTGTAAAAATTTGCAAATTCTTAGCCCCACCTCTGCATCACTAAATCAGAAACTCTGGGGATGTGGCCCAGGACTCTATGGTTTACGAAGACCTACAGGTGTCTCTTATGTACCCTGAAGTTTGAGAAGCACTGAACTAACTAATCTCAGGCAATGAATCTGACCTCTTTCTCTTTTGAATACCCAAGACTAAGAAGAGGCTGCTTCTCTCAGGAAAGTATAGAGTGAAGCTTTGACCAGAGGGATTATTTTGTTGACATACCAGCATTCCTGTGGAATTGTATTCATTAGAAGTGAGTAACTAAGAGCAGCCTATAGTCAAGGGGAAACAAATTAAGCTTCATCTCATGAAGAAAGAACACTAAGAATTTGAAGATACTGTTAGAAGAACAACTTTAGCTCAATTAAATTTAAAGGAGTTTAATTGAGCAATGAACAATTCACTCATCTGGCAGCCCCCAGAATCACAGCAGATTCAGAGAGACTCCAGGGATGCCTCATGGTCAGAACAGATTTATAGACAAAAATATGTAAATAACAAACAGAAATCAGAAGTGAGGAACAGAAACAACTGAATTGGTTATAACTGAATTGGTTACAGGCAAATAAGGTGTTTGCCTTATTTGAAAACAGTTTGAACACTCATCAGTGTATGAGTGGTTGAAGTACGGCTGTTGGGATTGTCCAAGACTCAGCTATGGTTACAGGTGCATACTTTTAAGTTAGGTTTTCAATCCTGTCTCGCTATTATGTTAGGTTGCAGTTCCACAAGGACTCAAATATAGAAGTACGACGTCTTTCTTAGCCCATACTTGGTCTGATTTAACAGTACGTATTTTTAAATCACCACAGACACAGAATGTTGAAACTAAAAGCATGCAAAAATTAATATCAATCAAATGCTATGCTAACCAAAGGAAACCTGGGATTACTATATTAATATGAAATAAAATTAATTTAAAACAAGCACAAACACAATTTATTAGAGATTGATAGGATCACAAATAGAGAATAAAGGGTTCAACTCAGTAACCAAAATATAACAATTTAAAAGATGTAAACATTTAATAAAATTGCTTTAAAACATACAAAGCAAAAAAGCAATGGAACTACAAAGAGAAACATAAATCCTCTACTTTAATAGGAAAATTCAAAACATCTCTCTTGATTGACAAGTCAATAAGACAGAAAACTAATAATGACATAGAAGATCTGGAAAACACAACCAAAACATTCAACTTAATGACTACATGTAGAGTTCTATTCAACAATTGGAAAATATACTTATTTTCATTCATGTATTCATATATTGGTTACGTACAAAGCCATAGAGAAAGCCTCAATAAACTTCAAAGAACAGGTATTCTTCAGATCACAATCTGTGGTCAAAATATAATTAGGTTAACTTTAATACAAAAATATTTTCTAAGAACCTTCACAGTAATTTTAAAATCCATGGATGTACTAGAGAAGAAATAATGATAAAATTTTAACCTACTTATAATTAAAAAATAATGAAGAATAATATCCTGTACTATGAAAGTTAGCAAACATTATATACCATGGGATATTTACAGCCTTAAGTACCTACATAAGAAAAGAAGAAAACTTAAAAATCAATGCATAAATACCTATCCTAAGAAGTTAGCAATCGAAAATTATCATTATCATCATAAGCAAAGAGAAGAATAAAATTAATAAAATAGCATACAAAATACAATGGTAAAGATAAAACAATGAGTTGGTTCTTTGAAAAAATTAAAATAGATGAGGCAGAAATAATCAAGAGATAAAGAAGAAAAAACTAAATAACATTATTTTTAAAAACCCTGACACTCATATATAGAGTATAAAATTACAATAAAATAAAACAATATACCATAAATAATATTGTGATTTAATTAAAAACTTAAGTGACTGTGATAGTTATTTTTATGTCAAGTTGACTGGGCAATAAGGTGCCCAGATATCTGGTCAAACATTATCCTGGTTGTTTCCACAAGGATGTTTCTGGATGAAATTAACATTTAAATCAATAGACTGAGTAAAGCAAATGGGTGGGCCTTATTCAATCAGTTGAAGGCCTGAATCAAATAAAAGGCTGATGTCCCCAACCAAAAGTAATTCCTCCTGCCTGATTGCTTTCAAATGGAATATCAGCTTTTTCCTGCCTTTGGATTTGAACTGAAACATCAAGTCTTTCTAGAACTCATGTCTGCCAGCATTTAGACAGGACCTACACTATGTGCGCTCCTGTTTCTCAGGCCTTCAGGTTTGGACTGTAACTAGACTATCAGCTTTCCTGTGTCTCCAGGTTTCTGTCTTTCTTTGCAAATCTTAGGACTTGCAAACCTTCATAATTATCACACAAACACACACACACTCTATTGGTTCTCTTTTTATGGTGAACCTTAATTGAGTAATGTAGACAAATACTTAGGAAAAAATATAACATCAGAACTCAGTGAAAGATAAATAATAAGCTTCATTAGTCCTATAAATATTAAGAACTGTAGCAGTTAAAGAATCACTAAGCCAAGATAGTTTAAAATAAATTCTTATCAATCTTCCAAGGCAAAGAAAAGAAAAAAGGACAAACATTTACATCCACATCCAAATTGGGTATATTCGGATAGACAAAGATAATTTTACTTTTAAATCTTTATAAATGAAGTTCACTGCATTATCAAATTGAAAGAGAAACACCATATGATAATTTCAATAGAAGTAAAATAATTTGATGAAAGTCAACACTTATTCAGAATAAAATATACAGCTAGATAGAGTTCTAAATGGAAAAAAATAAGAATTATTCTTTTCATAGTAGAGACTGAGACAAGGGGACCCATTGTCACCACTTCTAGTTAATATTTTAGAAGAAATACTAGCCAGTATAAGAATTAAGAGAAGAAGATAGATGGCTGAATAGGAAGAGCTCCAGTCTCCAGCTCCCAGGGCGAGTGATGCAGAAGACAGGTGATTTCTGCATTTTCAACTGAGGTACTGGGTTCATCTCACTAGGGAGTGCTGGACAATCGGTGCTGGTCAGCTGCTGCAGCCCAACCAGCAAGAGCTGAAGCAGGGCGAGGCATTGCCTCACCTGGGAAGCACAAGGGAGAAGGGAATCCCTTTTCCTAGCCAGGGGAACTGAGACACACAACACCTGGAAAATCGGGTAACTCCCACCCCAATATTGCACTTTACCAAGGGTCTTAGCAAACGGGCACACCAGGAGATTATATCCCACACCTGGCCAGGAGGGTCCCATGGCCACGGAACCTCCCTCATTGCTAGCACAGCAGTCTGTGATCCAATGCCAAGGCAGCAGCAAGGCTGGGGGAGGGGTGCCCGCCATTGCTGAGGCTTAAGTAGGTAAACAAAGCCGCTGGGAAGCTCG
>NW_016814758.1:33070-33981 GCF_001698545.2 Rhinopithecus bieti | reverse complement strand
AAAGACTTGGAATCAACCCAAATGTCCATCAGTGACAGACTGGATTAAGAAAATGTGGCACATATACACCATGGAATACTATGCAGCCATAAAAAAGGATGAGTTTGTGTCCTTTGTAGGGACATGGATGCAGCTGGAAACCATCATTCTCAGCAAACTATCCCAAGAACCGAAAATCAAACACTGCACGTTCTCACTCATAGGCGGGAACTGAATGATGAGATCACTCGGACTCGGGAAGGGGAACATCACACATCGGGGCCTATCATGGGGAGGGGGGAGGGAGGAAGGATTGCATTGGGAATTATACCTGATGTAAATGACGAGTTGATGGGTGCTGATGAGTTGATGGGTGCAGTACACCAAGATGGCACAAGTATACATATGTAACAAACCTGCACGTTATGCACATGTACCCTAGAACTTAAAGTTTAAAAAAAAATAAAAATAAAACAATTAAGAGAAGAAAAATAAGAAAATCATAAATTTTTGAATGGAAAAAAGTAAAACTGTCATCATTTGAAGATGATATGACTGTTTACATAGAATACCTAAAATAATACAGGGAAATTATTTTAGAAGTTATTGAAGAGTTTAGCAAAATGTCTACATTAGTATATAAAACAGTTGCATTTCTGGCCAGCAGACATAAACCTGAAAAGGCAATTGAAAAGAAGACACATTTTTTAGTAATATCAGAGAAAATTCCGTATTAAGTAATAAAACAAAAAATTAAAACCTTATAGAAAAAAATACAGATTTATTAGACATAGCAAAGATGACATAAATAAGAGGGGGGAAAAAAAACACAACATACCAAGTTAAGCCAGGAATATCACAGAGAGAGGTTAATTCTCTCAAAATTCATCCCTAGGTTCAATGTAATCCCCTCAAATTGTAACAAGGGTTTT
>NW_016814758.1:0-32756 GCF_001698545.2 Rhinopithecus bieti | reverse complement strand
TTTTTAACTTGATATTTCTAATATGTATTTAGTGGAGTAATGGGCCAAAAATAACAGCCAGGATGCTTTTAATAAGAGCAGAGAGGAGGAACTTGCCTTGCCAGGTATCAATAGCAGGAAGCTACAGTAATAAAGATAGCATGATGTTGGTGTAACAGAGACAAATTCACCTTGGAATCAGAAGCAGACCCACATATTTATGCCACATTGGGATATGATAGAGGGGTCATGTCAGACAAGAATATAAAAGGGAGACTTTTGATAAAAGATGTGGTAAAAAGAAAATCACATAAAAAATAAATTTGTTTTCTAATCTCATAAGATTTAATAAAAGTCAATTCCAGATGGATGTTAAAGGATATAAAGCTCTTAGTAGAAAATGTAGATGCATACAGTTTAGAAATTGAGGTAGGAAAAAAATTATTAAATAAGATAGAAGTGGAAAGGAATAAAAACATCAATAAATTTGGTAATATTTAAATCAGGATTTTTTAATTCATCAAAAGAGTTCTTAAAGAATATGGAAAAAATAGTTTCGAACTAGGAAAGGATACCTGTATTACATAAAATGAAAAGACTAATACCAAGAACACATTTTAAAAACTCATAAAAATTAACTGGAAAAATACCAGCAAACCAATAAAAAAAGAAGGAGTGGTATGGAGAGTGAGAATAGCCATCTTACAGAGAAGCAAACCTGCGATGAAATAGTCAACAATTTAATTCGTGATAAGAGAAATGCCAATAATGATCACAAACAGTTTATATTATTTAATTGACAAAAAATAAAAATCTGACAATATGAAGTATTGGAGAGAAGTGCATTGACTGAATGTCTTGTATATTGCTGGAGGGAGTATAAATTCGGTGAACTACTTTGGAAAATGGTTTGATATTTCCCTTTAGAGTCCCCATGTTTTGGCCTGGTAATTCTATGGCTCAGAATATACCCAAGAGAAACTCTTGCATGTGAATACAGGAGACATGACCTGGAATATTTATAGCAGTACTGTTCACATTATTCAAAATTTGGGAACAGCCCAAATGCTCACCAGCAGGACAGTGGGTGGCTAAAATACGGTATATGCACACCGTAAAACATCACAAGCAATGAGGATGAGTAACTATGGGGACATGCAAAAAGAGGGATGAAATTTAGCAGTATAATATCAAGTAAAAAGTAATTCTGGAAGGATTATATGCAGTATGATACTCATTTTTATAAAATTAAATATAAGTACAAATAACATATGTAATATATAATTTTAGCAATTGCTACATATAAAATAAATGTGTAAAAAGGAAAGCAGGAGAAGGATGAATATGAAATTCAAGATGATCACCTTCTCAGACAAGGGTTGGCAGAGGGATGAGAAAAGTTGATAGATTCATGGATGGCTACAACATTATTAAAAATAACTAAAGGAAGTCATGCATGGATCAACAATGGAATGATTTTAATGGATACAATTTTGCTTACCTGAGGTCTAAAGGTGGCAGGGAATTCACTGTCTCCCACAGGAAACTGGGACTCTGATTACAGAAATGATGCTGTGGCTACAGTGAAGAGGTAGGTAGACATGTAGCCACAAGAACTGTTCTTTTTTGTGCATGAGGGAGGTCTTTGTCCTCAGAGAGAAGGTGTTTCTTGTCCTTTGTTGTTACCTGGAACTGCTCTGCCTCTTTCTTTTGCTGCAGCAAGAAAGCTCTATATGGGATGGCAAATTCCACAGTCAGCTCTTATGACACAGACTGATCAGGATATGCTATGTCAGAGCCCTTTAATTTCAATTGATAGCACTGATGATTTCCACACAGCTCACTCCTACAGCCTACCCCTGCTGACTCTGATCTTAGGGAAACTCCCCTTTTTGAAGCCCCTCTCTTATTGTTTCCATATTGACATGTTCTTTTCTAAAAGAATAAATAAATTATGTTCTCAATTACAGGAATTTGTAGCATCCATAGCAGAGGTTCTTAAATGTCGTGGTCTGTTGATGGACAGCTTCCTATATTCCTAATGCCTCTGTGAATCTGTGCTTTTATTTTTCCCTTTCTCTGTCACTTCACTGGGCTTTAAGTCATGAGGAGGTATAACATCATGTACTCTGTCAGCCATCTTAAACTGGAAGTTCTTGGAAATTCGTTTAGAATGAGGACAGGGAGCTGGGGCTGCTTTGGTCTCTTTGAAAAGATAAAATGTTGATGACTTAGAAAGATGTGTTCTAGTTGAGTGAGGATTCTTAAATTATTTATCAGACTCAGGCTGAGTTACTAGAACTGAACAAAACAAACAGAATGAATCTAAAGAAAATTGGGTTTCCAACAACTGAGTCTTTAAACAGAAAGTCTACAACCCTCAGCACAAGTGCTGTATTCCTCAGACTTCAGCAACTTTCAGACATACTAAATATATGTATATAGTAAACACATTAAGAACTGTTGAAATGATAACAAGCTGAACTTCAAATAATTTGTTAGAATGGCTTCTCTTATTTTCTCCCATTGAAAATGCTCACTTATATTCTGCAGGAATGGTCTGCAATTTTAATTTAATTTTGTTTGCAAGACATTCTAACCTACTGATATGAGAGATACACTGAAGAAGTGCATGTATTGTTTTTGTTTGTTTTTTTCATATGACCCCTTTAGGAAAACTTCTGTTAGAGTCATTACAAAGAGTAGTTTTATTAAGCTACATAAATAATATGCACCAAAATTTCCAGGAAGATTGTAGAAAATAAAACAGAATCCCTGAGATATAATATTACACTTTGTCTCCTGAGTCATCTAAGATTGATCTTCAATGCTACCCAAGACCTCCCATGGATAAACTTGACTCTTTATTTTATTTTTTGCCCATTCACTCACCTTCTTTGGTTGTACCCTGGTTTTCCATCACAACTAAAATCCAGATACTAGCCTATCTATGAATTCCACAGTCTTGATTATAGCTTGCAATGACCTAGCCTTGCCCTGCTGTCTCCCTGTCTTCATGGTTTAATCAGATTGCCTTTGGTTTCTGAAACATGGCAAGATCCTTGCACTTGTGTTTTTCTTCTTTCTGCCTAGAGTATTCGTACCCTTTCACCTCTTCTGACTAGCATCGATTGACTCTGTAATTCTCAGCTTAAAAACCCCTCATTCACGAATGTTTTTCTGACCTCCCTATGTAAAATCCTAGCAGCTTGAAGTTTTCCCTTAGAGCAATGATCAATACTACAATTTTATACCTGTGTTATATTTCCCTTTGGTTCCTGTTTAAAGTGTCTTCAGTATGGCATTAGGATGGGTATGATACCTCTTTGTTCCCTGTATAAATGCAATAAATGTACAGTGGTTAAAACTTAGTAGGTTTCCAATACATATTTACTGAGTTCCACAAATCAAAGGTAGAGTTTTAGATAAATTAGAGCTAAAGTACACACTTGAGGAAAAACCAAATCCAGATTCACTTTGTTGTGTATTGCACTTGTTAGAGCCTGATCTTTCACCCCAATGTGACCTAATTCACTATTGATTCTAGGATGAAGTTTTATTTTACTATCAAAAAAAAAAATGGAGATCTTAATATATTCCCTGAATCTTTATCTTTAGGCAAGTCACAAAACCTTTCTGAGCCATGGTTCTTTCGTTTGAAGAATGAAGGTCAGGTTAGTCAGGATGATTGAGTGAGACCATTTAAACATAGAGGTAAGCACTGATCCAAGAGCACACAGCCACACATAGATGCTAGCTCCTTTTCCTCACTATTATACTTGTGTGTGAGTTCAGACCAGGTTTGAGAGCACACAGCCAACATAAGAGCATTCTCACTTCTGACACCAATTGTAACTTGAGCACGGTGGTTCCCTAAACTACCCTCAGATGTGATAATTTCCTAAAAGAACTCACAGAATTCACTGCAAGCCATTATACTCATGGTTACATACAGTTTCACAGTGAAAGAATGCAGATTAAAATCAGCCAAGGGAGAGACACATAGAGCAGAATCCACGAGGCATCCAAATGTGGAGTTTCTAGTCCTGAATGTGGAGTCAGGACAGTGTTAATTCTTCCTAGCCATAATGTGGGATAACAGGATGGAGTATTGTTGACCTAAGCCACACCTGATACACACCACGGTGCCCAGGGCGTTTTCTGGGGCTTCATCGCTTAGGCATGATTGATTGCCTACATAGTTGATCTTTATCTCCAAGTTGGCTGAGAATGTGTGTTCCAAAAGTACCCACCCTAAGTGACATTGTTACCATCTGGTTTGGCCTAAGGGCCTCACCCTAAATCACATTGCTAGACAATCCAGTGGGATGCAAAGCCCCCGGACAAACAGACACATCTATTAGGCATGCTGTTGCAATGAGTAGAAATTACCTTGCAATCTCTAAGGCAGAGGTCAGGCCTATTTCGGGGCAAGGTTAAATTAGTTATTACATAGATGGATACCACATGTTCACCTATTGGCTCCTTACACAAACTCTATTTTCATACCCATCTTCTTCATCAATTCAAAGTTCTATCTTCCCTGGAACATTAATGTCTCTTGGTCTCCTCTCCTTGCTCTGTGACATAGAGTCATCTTCAAGCTGAATGTAAGTAAGCTGAATGCTTATTAATGTATTGACCTTAATCTATTTAGACTGCTCTAAAAAAATACCACAAACCAGGTAGATTATAAACAACAGAAATTTACTTCTCACAGTTTTGGAGGCTGGGAAGTGTAAGATCAAGGTGCCAGAAGACTCAGTGTGACAAAGGCCACTTTCTCATATATAGCACTTTCTTGTTGTGTCTTTACATGATGGAGAGGGCAAGGCAGATCTCTGGGACTTTTTTTTTAAGGATGATAATCCCCTTTATGAGGGCTTCATCCTCATGACCTAATCACTTCCAAAATGGCCCTACCTCCTAATACCATCACCTGTGAGTTAAGATATAAATTTGGGGGAACACATACATTCAAACCATATCAATATACTACAACCCTATGTGCCTTTCACTAGGTTTCTCTAAAATGATCTCTTACCTCAACTCTATAGCAATATGGTATAGTAGTCCAAGACAGACTTTGGAGCCATAAAACCTGCCACTGACTAGGTCTGTAACTTTATGTCTCTGTGTCTTTTTCTTTTTCCAAAATTAGTGAATCCCCAAAGATATTCCCCTATGCCTATTTTGTACAGACTATATATAAGAATCACCTGGGGAACTTGTTAAAACCTGATATTTCTTGGTGAAGCAGTCAGTATTCTTGGTTGCAAACGACAGAACCCACCCTTGGAAGTTGAAGCAAAAAGGAGCTTATTACAGCATGTACAATTGCTCTTAAAATCCCCACAGTCTCAGAGTCTGAGATTTCAGCTCTGAGAATACAGAGACAAAACAGGATAAAAGCTGCACCACTGGTTGGCTCCCAGACTTGACTCTACCACTGCTGCTGTTACAAAGTACCCAGCATGAACATTGAGCACTAAATCCTGAAGCCAAAATATTGAGCAAAGTGTGTGTCCACAGTATCTCAGCTAGAACTGCCTCTAAAGACTCTATAACTCTCTGCCAATCTCCAGGTGCCCCAATGATAAAACATTACCTCCCTCCTCACACCACCCTTTCCAGAAATGAACCCCAAGAAGAGGCATCTGTTGGACAGAGCTTAGAGTGCATATTATGAGCTTAGAGTGCATATTATGACCCCAGCCACGAGGCAACTGCCAAAGTGAGTGTTCAGGTGTTGACTTTGAGAAGATGAGGCTTGCGTTGCAGGAAATAACTAAAATGTAGAAGTAGTGTACCAAATATTCTGACACACACAAATGTTACAAAGGAAGACTGCATCTGTTGCCTATTATGAGAAGCAGAAGTCCAATCACATCTGCCCACTACATCTTGGTATCAGTAAATACCAAGTAAAACACTAAGTAAAACAACACAGTAAAGCACTGGATGGAACAACGCTTTACTCACATATGGAAGAGATAGAGCAAGATTGACTTCAGTGGGAGGCATTGATCCCCCATGGCCAGTAGGTCCCTTCCAGCTACCAAAACAGGGCAATTGAGCTGTATACATCCATCTTGAGCTGCAACAGAAGGATCCTGTCTCCTCTTCACAGAGAACTCATAAAGCAGTGGGATTGGCCAGGAGCTGTATGATGCAGATACTTAAGTGGAACAAAAAATACACACTGAGCCTGAAATAGGAATGGTTTTTCCATGTAAGATGAAAAGTCCAGCACAGGCTGTGAGGACGCTTTATCTCTTGGTAAGGAAGTGTCCCGGGCCCAAGGCCCATTCTTAGGCAGCTGAGTGGAGTTCAAAAGACTGCACGCAGGAGACTGACTTTTCTAACAAATGTGATAGACACTCACCCATGTGATTCCAAAATCACCCAACCACAAGGACAACGTGCACCCTTCATCTGTATTTCAATTAAAATAACACTACCACTCTGCCCCAACAAACATAAAATAGTGATTCATCATAAATGAGACAAACCAGACTTAGTCGCACTTTCCTCTTCTAAGACTTGTATCTTAAGTGATATCCTTTCTCCTTCAGTTCTACCACAATCCTATTGACTAAATTGGTAGAATAATATAATCTATGTGCTAAATTTTATAGTCACCTAATATAAATACATTCTATAAACAATAGAAGAAAATAAGGGAATCATTTAAGTATTAATTACAAAATCAATAAGAAGTTTTGGATGAGTACTGCTTTAATTTCTGCTCTAGTGCAAGCAGCCTTGAATGGTATTTATTATTTTATCCACTACATTTCTATGTTCATTTTGCTCTGTCAACACTAGATGCTCTCTACTCTTCTCCAGGTGGATGGCCTAAATTTCATCCTTGAAAGACAATAATTCTTCCTGGCTTTACCTACATGAAGTCACTTTAGTTTTCCATTAACATCTACCCTTGTGCATGGCAAAAGCAAGAAACATACCAAGAGATCCCCCTGAGTTTTAGGGAAAAAATTCTCTTCCCCTATTCTCACACCTAGTATATATCAACAAACCCCTCTGTTTCTTGAAAACCAGAATTAATAACCCCACAAAGACCATTTTTACCCCTGCTCACACAATGTCCCCAGAAGCTTGAAATTTCAATGGAACTATTATTGAATCCCGTGGAGGGAGCATTTCTACAATGGCTACTAAGACCTCTGAACCAGCAGAAACTGGAGATAGAGTAAGGAAAGCACAATATCATGAATATGCTATTAGATAAAATGGTTTAAAGTGGCATTCCCTCTTCCACCCCTCACTTCTGAATTCATGAATACCGGCTATTAGGGATGCAGCACCGGTTTTTTCTCCTACTGGTACATTCAGTTATTAAAATATTATTTTATTTTCTGTAAGACCAACTATTAGGCTGGTGCAAAAGTAATTGCTGTTTCTGTCATTTAAGAATAATGGCAAAACTGCAATTACTCTTGCACCAAAAATATTTCTGGATCATGGGTGATCATCACAGGACCTCTAAATTCCATGAGTATAAGCGCATGGCAATAATTCTTTTACTGTAAAATCAGTTTTTTGGTCTGAGACAATGTTGTTGCATAGGGTATTTACTCAGTCCAGGATTATATTGTCATAGAACTATGGCTGGTAGAGAAGACAATTCTAAATCTAGGTTCCATTCTATCACAGATAAGACAAATTAGAAAGATTCCAATGTATTCAGCCTACTACTGGTAGGTTGGTTGGTTCCCCCATATTTAGTATAATAACAGGGTTCAGAATTTGTCACACCACTGCAAAATTGGGCACCCAGGCTTGGCAATAGTCAAGTCATCTTTGAAGAGAAGTCCATGCTGCTGAGCCTTTGTATAATCTCGATCCCTGTTCCCATGAGCTTCTTGAGCAAGCCTTGTGGCTGCTAATGAAAAGGGAATGTTATGCATTAGGCATTTTTTTTCCACCTGATTTCTTGTATCTTTCCCTGCTGCTAGGGGCTTTTGTGAATATTTACTTGGAAAATAAGTTTTCTCACTTCAGGCTCACTCTGAAGTCCCTTTCATGAAATTGTTATCCAAAATACTTTATCACCATTATACCAGAATTCTATTTCCCACTAAGCACCTGACCAAATCAAAGCTCAGAAAACAAACTAGTGAAAGAGAGAAATGTAACCATTACAACATAAATGGCACATTGAAAGCCATAAAGATGAGAATTAGCATTACTGAAAACAAAGGATAGCAATGACAAATAAGAAAAACGTCAAAATGAAATTGAAATAAAAAGAAATAAAACTAAAAGATAAAGTTTAAATAATGAGAGAAGAAATGACAGATCTGGAAGAAAGATGAATTTGATTCAATATATACTGATAACCAGGAAGATGAGAGTTAAATAAATGGATCAAAACCTATTCAAATAAATCAAAAAATTTTTCAGACCTAAAAAAACATTGTGACATGTATAGTTTTGAAAAGTTCCTTGTGTTTTGGTAAATATACTGGATTTTAAAATTAAAGAAAGAATCTTTTGCATATCAAACCATGCATCAAATAATGTCTGCTATAAGGGATGGGAGTAGGGCTTGGTGGCTCAGGCTGGGTGGCTCTACAACAAACGCTAAAATACAGTGGATCTGTACCTACCAAGCCTTTAGAGAAAGAAAGCTGGATCTTAAGCTTTAACCATTCAGCCCAAGGGTGAACAGATAAATGAAGCTAAAATACCCAAGGTAAGTGGTGAACACATTCAGCAATGAAAGAAAGACAGAAACAAAAGTGAGGACCATGATTGCAGAAAGCAAAGTGTTACAGGAAATGACAGTGTGGAAATAATATAAGTAACACAAGTGGAGGGAAAAAGGAGATAAAGGCAGAGGTAAGGTAAATATGTTTGATTACCTCACCTTTTTATTGTAGGATATCAAAAGCCTAATTTAAATCTGAAATTGCATGCTATAAATGTGTAGGTATACTTAAAGGTACAAAGGTAGACAGGGAAAAAATTTTAAAAATATAAAACAGTTAACTGAAATCAATTGTTGGAAGAAAGGAAGGGAAAGTGGATGTTTATTTTGCCATCTCTTGTAGCTGAGCATCAGCAGGCACTGTTTTAATAAGTAGAAGAATGGGTATATTTGATAAAGTTATTTTCTGAAATTTAAAGTAACCATATATATTACCCATAGAAACTTTTAAATTACTAAATAAAAGTAATTTATAGTATAAATCAAATCAATATATAAATATAAAATGTATTAAAATATGACAAAATAGAATTAAATTAAACAAAAATGATGGTTCCTCATTGCCCTTGACATATTGTTCAGTTTCTATAATAGCACACTCTGAGTTTTCTCATGTATCTTTCTGGACTCTTCTCCAACTACTGCATATAGTATACTCTATGCTTCCTCAACTGTACTATCTACACATTTCATAACATATGTATTTGCTTCCTGGCTTTCATGCATGTCATCATGCTATCCCATCTGCCTTGAAGGCTTCTTCTTCCCACCTTTGCACGCTTCTTTACTGAAATGTCTTCAGGAGCTTTCTTTGAAAGTTTTTTGATGCCCCTAGGCAAGACTGTTTTCTCTTTTGTTCATTGGTTTACTTAATATGTAGGATATAGCTTTATAGCCATTTCTTTTTAGGTCCTTTTGTCCCCCTTCCTAGCTTGTATACTCCTCCCTGATGAAGACAAATCTTTATACATCCTTCTGTTTCCAATACTTAGCACCATTAAAAGAAGCAATAAATGAACAAGAATAAGGTCTATTATATGTGTTTTCTTCATTGTTTAAACTTTATGTGAATACAAGTATTTATTTATATACAAAATTGCATACCTATATGTAGCTATGCAAAGACAATATAGGCTGATCACAGTGGCTTATGCCTTTGATCCCAACAATTTGGGAGTCTAAGGTAGGAGAATCGCTTGAGGCCAGGGGTTCATGACTAGCTTAGGCAGCATAGCAAGACCTTGTCTCTAAAAAAGATGAAAAAAAAAAATAGCCTGGCCTGTGGAGGCACTTGCCTGTAGTCCCAGCTGCTTGAGAAGCTGAGGCAGGAGGACTGCTTGAGCCCAGAAGACTGAAACTGCCCTAAGCTGTGATTGGGCCACTGCACTCTAGCCTGGATGACAGAGTGAGACCCTGTCTCAAAAAAGAAAAGACAAAAAAGTAATGTAGCTATAGATACACATACTCAAGATTTTAAGCTCCCTGAAGGAAGGCAATACAATGTTTTACCTGTTTTATAAATCCTGCAACATTTTGAGTAGGGTTTAACATGGAATTGAAATTCAGTAACTACTTGTTGGAACATTCATGGTTATTGGGAAGAAAATAAAATTTTGAAGACATTAGCAATTATTTTACTGATATTATATGAATTGTATGAATGAGACCTTTTATTCACCTCATAATACTACATTCCCTAAAAGGTAAGTTGAATTGCTTAAAAGGACAGTCTGACATTTCACATGAAAAATTATTAATACTTTGCTTGACTCTCTCAATGAGAGTTACTGTTAAACACTTAATTTCCAGGATTCTTCACCTTCTCCTTGGAATATCAGATTTTTTAAATATTCTAGCATTCCTCCAATTCCCTATAATTACATTAATTTAACTATTTTAAAATTTCCAATGGCACAGCATTTGGTCAGGTCAACAAAATAATGTCCATCTATTGCAATAGTCAGTTATTCTCTACCACTTCTTACAAAAAGGATTCTTGTGTAAGAGAGAAAAGCTCAAAATTAGCCACTAATTATCTCTACTATATTTCTTAAATTGTAAATAGGTTAAATTTATCATTTTCACCAGATCCGTGTACCCTGAAATTTCTGTGTGTGTGTGTGTGTGTTTCCCAAAATTGGATCCATTCATCCCCTGGATGTGTCCCATCATCTCATTCCATGCTTTCCTGAGAATCCTATCTAGTTCTTTGTTTGCACTCACTCAATCTGTGCCCTTTTCCTTCCTGCTTCTTTGTGTAGAGACAGACTTTCACGACTATGCAGGGATCACTTTTATTGTGTTATTTCTTCTCTCTTTCTACTACTGATTTCCATTTGGCCTACAGACAAAGCAGCAGCCTTTCATAAAGTCCTGTTAGCTGTTTCTTGAGAGTATTACCCTTCATGGGCCTAATTAAAGAGGGTATTTAGAAGCTGGCAGGTTATTCAATAACTCTACTCATTTTTATGAAGTGAGCTACACAGAAGTGTTTATTGTGATTTACAGATGGGCTGCACAGAAACTGTGCATCATGACCTCCAAGTGGCCCTGCTACCCAATATCACTTTCCTTGCTACTGTATCTCAGTGTATCCCAAGAAACAGGTAAACATAACTCAGCATGTTTAGTATACAAACTGCCAACACCTCAAGGAACAGCCTTCTAAACAAATGTGGCTCCAAAGCTAGTATATTCTAAAATCTTAACTGGTTTTATAAAAGGTAAATTAGGGGTTCTGCCTTGTTTTTTAAATCTGTATTGATTTTATGTCTTGAAGCAAAACAGAATCAGTTTCCACACACTGTTGGAATTGGGCTCTGCCTTTTATCTTTCTCTGTTTATCTTAAGTGAAAGGGGAAGTGGCTGAATAGGACACAAGCTTTAATGTCATATGATCAAGAAAAAACATTCCTCTTTGTCGTCCTACAATGTCTACAGCAGTCAACATATTCAAGTCATTAATGTGAATTCCCCATTCTCCATATCCAACATTCAACACATAAGTTCTTAGACCCCACTCAGCAGTTTATAGCAGTGCTGAGGGCTACCTACAAGAACAATTCTATCACTATTTCCTGAGTTCCCGATGGGCATAAACTATAAGGAGATAAACTGAATTCTAAGCCAAGAAACCTGAAATTCAAACTCTCTACTGGTCTCATACACATTCTAGAGTATTGCTTCAATCACAATAGAAAGATAAAACACAAAACACTGGAGAACTGAAGATGGAGCTGGGTCTGTGCAAATAAAACAAATAAAAACAAAATTGACTTTGTAAAGGAAACTTAAAAAATTTGGCAAACCAAATATGTTTAAAGATGTCATGGATCTCTGGTGGCAAATGCTAAGGCTACCCAAATGAGAAGAACATTTGCTAAACTTCAGCAGGCATTGTTGTTTCACCTAAAAAAAGAGGGTGGATCTTTAAGGATAACACAGTTGGATTTTTAAAACAAATTGAGTGTGGACTTAGGTTACATCTCTAATGACGTCTAACCATATTATTTTAGAAAATGTAACCACTCTGGAAGGTTAAATGTTTATCACTTACTTGCCCGGGATATTGTCAAAAGAATCAGTGAAAGACATTCTGCAAAGTAGTTGTGATATAATCACCTTCATGGTTATTGGTCCAAAATTTGAAGAACTCCAAAGTTTTAAGTTAGCTGAGCCTAGCAGAGCAAGAACAAGAACAAGTAGAGGGTATACATTACAGGAACCTAGGCCTTCAGAAAGAAATCAATACAATTAAATTGCAACACTTCTCTTGTTCCCTTCCTTTTGATGGGACAAGTCTCTTGGCTTACCTCTAATTGAGTTCATCTTTGATGAGCAGATTGTATGATGTACAATAATATCTTTTTTTTTACCAAACTTAGAACAGCAAACAGCAGGTTGGGCATGGTGGCTCATGCCTGTAATCCCAGCACTTTGGGAGGCTGAGACCAGGGTGTCACCTGAGATCAGGAGTTCAAGACCAGCCTGGCCAACATTGTGAAACCCTGTCTCTACAAAAATACAAATTTAGCCAGGCATGATGGTGGGTACCTGGAATCCCTACTACTGGGGAGGCTGAAGGGGAGAATCACTTCAACCCAGGAGGTGGAGTTGCAGTGAGCCAAGATCATGCCATTGCACTCCAGCCTGAGCAACAGAGTGAGACTCCATCTCAAAAAGATTTAAAAAAGGACAAGAAACAGCAGATGTGTAACTAAGATAATACTATCATTTTAAAAATTTTCTTTATTTATATGTATGTATTTATTTATAGACAGGATCTTGCTCTGTCACCTGGACTAGACTGCAGTGACACAATCATAGCTCACTGCAACCTTCAACTCCTGGGCTCAAGTGATCCTCCCAACTCAGCCTCCCAAGTTGCTGGGACAACAGGCACAGGCCTCATCTAATTTTTTTTTTTTTCTTGTAAAGATGGGGTCTCACTATGTTACCTATGCTGGTCTCAAGCTCCTGGGCTCAAGCAATCCTCCTGCTTTGGCCTCTCAAAGTGCTAGAATTACAAGCATGAGCCACTAGCCTCAGCCTAT
Source organism: Rhinopithecus bieti (assembly GCF_001698545.2). NCBI lineage: Eukaryota > Metazoa > Chordata > Mammalia > Primates > Cercopithecidae > Rhinopithecus > Rhinopithecus bieti. The sequence goes on along the minus strand of NW_016814758.1, from coordinate 19,490 downwards.
TTTTCAGTTTTAAAACCACATATATTTGTAACTATAAGAAAAAACACAGGAAAAAAACAGGCACATAGATTTATTCATCATAAAACTTCTTTCCTTTCAAGTTTAATTCAGTGTGAAAGCCATTTCTGTGAAACCCAGTTGATACTAACCTTAACTCAATGTTATTTTGAGTTGAAGAGAGGAGAAACGGACTTGGAAGCTGCTTTTTTCGAATTGCATAAGATGAATAAAAATGCTTGAGCGAGTGTATCTCTTTAAGATCAATGACCCTAGTAAGGCTAATTACTCTAACCCTCTCCCTCTAATTTTAAAAAGACCTTGGTAACTGGAAGGACGACATGAGTAACTGGCTGACTGGCCATGATAAGGGTGGTTGGTACTTCCAGGTCTCCCCCTCAGTTGTCTCTTTGTCATCTGGAGAATGTACTGTATGTGCCTATGAGCTGCATCTCGAAGGGCTGGGAGATTCTTTCATGAAGATTGATAGCAGTGGTACAAGGATGGGGAAATACATTTTAGGTCTTAATGAGCTTGCACTTCCTGGGAAAATGTGGAATGGCATTGGGATTCTAGGGACTCGCTGTTATGGGACAGTCTAGATGACATTGTCTTGCTTTCTTTCAAACCATAGCCCAGGCTTCCTGCTGAAGATGGAGCCATCTTTGTCTTCCAAAGTGGCATTCTCCATCGGAGACTCTTTATTACAATGAAAATTAATGTGGATCAAAATTGTTATTTTTTAAACTTCTTCTCCTTCTCCTTATACTACTTATATCTGTCTGAATCTGTTTGTGACTGTTAAGTAGGGGCATGAATATTTTCTCATGCTGTTAACAAGAACCTCTCTTCATCATAATACAACTCCTAGTCACATGCTGCTTTTTTTCTTGCATTCTTGTTCCCCATCTCAGAATAGTAAATTTACTTATTACTTGTGCTGTAATAACAAACATGTCATGCAAACCAAAACTTAATTTGTTTCTTTTTTTAATGAAGTTACATAATGTTTAATGAAAAATTCTGCTAGTACACATATAAATGGAAACAACACTTCAGACCCATGAGGTGGTTTGTATATTTTGGGTCAGGAATAGCATTCCGGGGAATTCATCCTAAAGAAATAATTAAGCAAATGTGAAAACAAACAAACATAGTGTTTAAAAGGCAATTATTGTCAATTATTTAAAAACTATTAAAAGCTATCCAAATGTCCAACTATAGGAAAATAGCTAAGTAGATGTTACACTATTGAACAGGACAGGACTATTCACCAGATATTTAAAAATATAATTATTAAGGTGATATAGAAAACCAAATACTTTATAGTTTAGTGTTAATTTTAAAAGCCTTATATAAAATAATATGCTATGTTTTATCATTGTGATTATATAAAACGATGCAGATTAGAAACAAATGATCATGTACAAAAACTGCTCTGTTAAGTGATGTTAGCAAAATTTTTTCTTCAGAAATCTATATTATCATCTCATTTTTTGTTTAAAATTTAATTGTACTGATTTTTTAAAATCATAAAGTATGCTAATTTTCATGTGTTAAATCTATGTGTCTACCCTTCAATACTTCTGACTAAAGATGGTAAATGTTGACTGAAATAAAATTTGTAATTAAATTTTTTTTTTAATTTACAAGACTTGTAAGTGTAAAAGAAATTTAAATAATGCTTTAAATGATGTTTTCATAAGCTTGCAGCATTTGTAATTAAAAATTTTAAAGCTTAATTCTGCACTAAGACTTTTGGTTTACTTGTCTGTAAGTATACACATGTATAGTTTTACTGCAACTATATGAGAGTAGATTAAAGACAGTTTGCCTGTCTAATAAAAATAGTATCATCTTATATAACCACAGTGCAATGATCAAAGTCAGAAAAATTGACATCATTTATTACTATCATCTAATCCATAATTTGTATTCAAATTTTATCAAATGACTCAATGTTTCTATAACTAGGATTTTTTTTTTCTGGTATGTAGGAGGCAATTCAGGATCATATGATGCATTTAGTTGTCTTAGTTCCTTCATCTTCAGCTGTAGAGTATCTTTCAACTGAGTGCGCCTGATCTTTTCTCATAACTAGACTCAAGTGAATAGTTTTAGTACATACCACAGCAATGAGGAAGTAACTTTCTTCCTTTCACTGTTAATAAAAATTGAAATATAAAACTTGTCTTAAATTGTTAATTATATGGAATTGTACTCAAAAAAGAGTTGTCACTAGAGGTAACTCAAAAAGTTTGACTTTGAGAGATCACTCTGACAAGAGAATGCAAGATGAAAGCAAAGCAAACTGTTCAGGATCCTCAGATCAGTGAGTGAGGCAAATCTTTCCACCAAATATGGGGTTTGGGTGGGTTTAATTTCCAGAAGCATGATTATAAACCACATGTCTTGGGCTCAGAGAGCAATGGTGAGGGGTATTCACATTTGAAATATAGCTTGGACCAGAAAACTTGGCCCATCCAAATGATGCTTTCTCTTGCATCCAAGATCATTCCCATCCCTCTCTGACTTGTAGACCTGCTCAGCCTCAGCTCATCATTCTTTCCCAAATAACCTAGCCAGAGAACAGCTGCAGGGCCAGGACATCAAAGCCAAGCTGCGGTGGATGCACGACTGCAGCTCTGCCATTACCAGGGATGACTCTAGAGACAAGAAAGTCACAGCTGGGTGCTCAGATCTCAAGAGGGGACTACAGTCCTGGCAATTACAGAAAGTATCAATGAGTTATATGATGAGAAAATGTCTTCTGGATGTCATGGAGAAAAAAATAAAGAGAAAACCCCAGGATCTTGTGTTTTACAGACTCCTTTGTGATTGGAGTCAAACTCACAATAACCCCTTTGCTTTCTGCAGCCACTTCTTCTGGGACATGATTCTACTTGATGTGTTTATATCGGTTTCTTTGTGCACTATTTAAAAGCAAATCTCTAAAGCAAGTTACATTTGAGGAGATATGGGTTGGGCTGATATTTAAAAAAGAGAGTTCACTTAATCCTCAAAAACTGCTGTTGACTTTTCTGCCTGTGCTTCTGCTTATTTATCCCATTTACAATGCATGTTTGCTCAACAAAAGAAGCAGACAATCATCCTTACACATTCACATCTGTGACACACAATCTGACTACTTCTAACCTTTCGATTATGATTTTCATAAAATCCTAAATGAATAGATACTATATTTTCTGCTGCTCTTGCCACCATGATGCTTGAAGGCTTCCCATTTATATTTCTAGCTGAGCTTCATCAAACAGGAGCAGGCAAGAGGGATTCACCTAATGCCAACCCTCTCAATATCTTAAAAATGAGAAAAGATAAGCATGGAAAAATCAAGGGAAAAAAAACTGAGATATAGCAAAGCTCCCTGGCATAAGTTGAAATAGACTAACTCTGCTTTTAAGGCAAAGAAAAGGAGTCAGGCTTCCCTGCTTTGCAAAACCATATAACAAGACTGCCCTGGGAGTCCTCATCAAATAATCTGAAAGAGAAATAGGAGAGGTAAAGGGCAACCCAGGCAGAGAGATAGCAGAAACACAGGCCAAGAGAAAAAAGAAAAAAAAAAAAAAAATCTGAGATATTGTGTAAGTTAGCTATTGCTAACTAATAAGTCACCCCAAAATTTAATGGCTTAAAGTAATATAGCATTTTTCACCAGGTATGAGCTGGCAGGGCAGTTCTGCTGATCTGATCTGGCTTACAGGACTCACACATGCATCTGTGGTTAATTGCCAGTCAGGTTGGTGGTGAATCTGACCTTGGATGGGCTCCGGTACAGATGTAGAGCCTTAGCTAGAAGAGCTGGGCTGATGTGGCTCTGCTCCGTGGGTCTCATACTGCAACAGGCTGGCCCACACAAAGCCTCATGACAAAGGCAGAGGAGTGACAGGGAGAGTAAAATCATGCAAGGTCTGTTGAAGTCTAGGTTTCCAACTGTCACATCATCACTTTCATTGCATTCTATTGAGCCAAGCAAGTCACAGGATAGCCTAGATTTAAGGGGAGAGCTGCAAAGTTATATTGCAAAGGGCATAGATTCAGATATAGAACTGGGGTCATTTTTTGCAATCAATCTACCAGAGAAATGCTTAGGGAAGAGCTAATGGTCAAATATGCGTAACCACTATGACCATCAATGAAGGGTAGTGTTGGGGACTGAGACTGGGCATGTAATTAAAGGCATAACTAGGTTTAATGCATTTTCACCTGATTGCCAATGGGAGAGTGAGCACAGAAGTGTTAAGATCAGGAACATTAACCTTGCAACACTGTAGAATTAATTGGAATGGGAAGAAACTATAGGTGGGGAGCTCAGTTTTGAGACTATTGGAGGGTAGGGGTGGGGATTAATGTGAATTGGACCCCTGTCTCAGTGGTGGGGTAAACAGAGGTCCACCTCTGGGCTGCCTTGTGGTAGTGTCTCAGTTCCTGCCAATGACAGGATCATGGGATTCTCAGTGGCTGAGGAGGGCAGCATTAGTGTATCAGAAGCACACTTCCAGCTACAGAGGAAGGAGAGGCTCAAAGGGTCAAGCCGCCTGGGATAAAATGACTTAAGGATGGTCAGAATAGTGAAAACCTTACAGTAGTCTTCTGGATCTAAACCAAGGAGGACAAAAGGCTGTAATAAGGGTTGCTTGGGTCTAACAACTTGGACTCCCTAAAATTACTGAAAGAGACAGAGCAAAAGTTACAATTCTATATATAAGCTATGCTTCGGAATTTCTCTTTCTATGACAGTATTCTGAATTGAGTGTTCACTTTATATCCTGGGCCCATCCTAGACACTGTGGCTCCTGAAAAGAAAGTAAAAGTCACATTTTTTCTATCCCTGGTCCATCTGTTCATCTGGAGTTGCCCTCCCTATAAAATATCCTCTGGGATCCAATTCCCACCACATAGATGAGATATAATGAAGTCACTTATTCTATATAGAGACCTTCTAGGTAAATAAAAATTACTAATTTACTATTTAAAACAAATGAGTACAGAATAGTTATTTGTTCACCTGATGATTGTCCTCAGCCTCAGTTGAACTTGTTATTTCTCCTTCCAAATTTCTTCTTTTCCTATATAGAAACGTGTCACTGATGAAAAGCAAGACATTATAATTAGTAAATAAGCCTGGTGAGGAGGCCAGAGGATGCCTTGCGTGTGCTTCAAACCCCACTTGCCTCCTAACACAACGTCCTTCAACCTCCCAAGTCATCCATATAAATGTACTCTTTGAACAAAAACATTGTGCTTAACATGCAAACAGGACTTTGAGCACAACCTGTCATCCTCATCCTTGTGGAGACTGCTTTCCCAAGCCTTTTCTCCATGGAAACTCTTGAACTGTCATCAGCTGAGGCCTCAATGATTGGCTTCAATGCATACTAATATATGTATGTGTGTATGTGACAGCTGAATAGATATAGAAAGGAGATTAGATAGAAAGATAAGTAGACAGACAGACAGATAGGTAGACAGACAGACAGAAAAAGTTGGCCAAAATAGTTCTTAAAGAGACAAATGCTATCTTCTCCTTGGACCTCACATCTCACTATATCCCCAAACCAGTCATACCATCATATCATCTAGTCTATTAAAATTATCACAATCTGTCCTGGCTCTTTAACTTTCCATCTGCTGTACCTCTGACAGTAGTATTTTAAAATTTCATTTAGTCACGGTTTTCTGTAGGGTCAGTAGTGTCCTCTTATGGCATATCCCAGTAGACCTACTAGGAATATCTGCCCTATTGATTGGATAGCCTCTTGCCCTCCCACCCTGAAGGTGCTTTTGGCATAAGACTATATAAAGAAGTTCTGTTGACTAATTGAATACATGAAAATATGAAGTCAGTGTATTTGACATTAAGGCTGAATATATAGTACATTTTCTGATAGCAGGCAGCTTGGCACACAAGAGAAAATCTGAGTTTTACCTCTGGCTTTTACACTTACTCTTTATGTGACCTTAAACAAGCTACCTAATCCTTTAGAACCCCTTTCTCTTCATCCGTAAGTTGATGGATAATAATGGATACCTCATAAGGCTGCTGTGAAAAATAAGATAAAGGATAAAAAGTGTTGACCAAAATATCTATCACATTTTGGTTATACAGCAAGTGAACGCTTCTTTCCTCTTAATTATGTGAATGCATTACTTCACTGAATTTAAAATATAGAAGAAAAGATGTGGAGGAAGGAAGGGGACTCTCTAATGCAACATACTCTTCATATAAATTGTAGCTTCTAGTTTGTAGAGGTCTCCACCATTGATTGATCAAGAGTAACATTTTACACTTTGTTCCAATTGCCTATTGCTGCACAACAAATGATCCTAAAATTTAGTGATTTAAAGTAACAACATCATTTATTTTGCTAACGAATCTGTAATTTGGGCTAGGATCATTGGCACAACTCTACCCTGCTTCACCAAGCATCAACTGGAGTGGCTCAAAGACAGGGCCTATCATTTAGTGAAAGCTCATTCACTCGCATGTCTGGCAGTTGTTGCTGGTTATTGACTGGAACCTCACCAGCCTTTCCATGTGGTCTCCTCTTTGCAACATGCAGCTGGGTTCCAAGGGTGAGTGTTTTAAAAGAGCCAGGTGGAAGCTGTATCATCTCTACAATTCAGCTTCAGAAATCATATAGTGGAACTTCCACCATAGTCACAGCTCCATTGAGATTTAAGGGTAGGCCATACACACCTCATGTCTCAAACGTCACCCTGCAAGCATGTGGCAGAGAATATATTGGTATAATCATCTTTGGAAAACACAGTCTTCCATATTCTACAACTAGAAATTGACTCTGTGAGGAAGGCTTACGGCTGTGTTCCTTTTTGGAGTCACTTTATGCTTTGTGCAGCAATCTTTGGAAAATACAATCTTCCATATTCTACAACTAGAAATTGACTCTGTGAAGAAGTCTTACGACTGTGTTCCTTTTTGGGGTCACTTTATGCTTTGTGCAGCAATCACATTGGGCTGACTGCATATAATGGGTTATGTTCTTCTTACTGTGGTAAAAGAGATTTCCAAAACCTAGGAGATAGTTCTTCAATCAAAACAAAATATCTTTTTGTTTATTTTATTATAAACATAACACATTCTTTTTTAATGGAAAAAAGGCAGAACGTAAAAAGAGGAAATCAAAGGAGAAGAAAGAAAGGAAAGAAGGGAGGAAGAAAGGAAGGAAGAAACAAAGCAAGGAAAAAAATTGGAAGTACTTATCTATCAAATCTTCTAAAGAGAATCACCTTGTACACAGCCCTGAAAAGTTTGTTTCTTTAAAAAATTTAATCTTTACATGACATAGTGGTTTACTTTATGAATGTATTAGAATTTATCTAATACTTCTGGTTGATGTATACCTCCATTGTGTGCAATTTCTTACTACTATAAAAATACACGACAATGCTTTTTCTAATCCAACATATTCCTGAACACTGATCGTAGCATTTTCTTAAGCCTTAAATTAAATTGCCTATGAATTTTAAATTAGTTTTCTTTATACTGGAAAGTGTAAGATTTCTGGCCCAATTTTGTCCTCAAGGACTCCCTTGGTAGCATCCCCACTCCCCTAATTATTTCAAGTCTCACTTATTTCCAGCAGCCTTGGTAAAAATGACAATTTGTATTTTGTTGCTTTATATCTGCACATAAATTTATATGAATATGGTCATATATAAACCAATTTGTATAACTATGTCAGGCATGATAATAGTGTTTTATGTAAATTATTTTACTTAATTTTCAAAACAACTGTATAAAGCAGGTATTAATATCCTTATCTTACTGATAATAAAACAGACTCAGAACAGTTCACTCTGAGTTTGAGCCTGACAGCAGAGTTTTCACCTAACTCCCTTTACATTATTTAACACTGTATTCCCACTGAAATGTGTATAAAATACCAGGCAGAAACAAAGAGAAATAGCGTATTTACATATAAAGCAGTGAGTCTTTCATGGAACTCCTTATTACTCTCTTAAATTTTTGCAATGGCTTTGAAAGAATGTATCACCCAATCAGTTGTAGACTCTTCATGTCTGTGTTCTCTGACTGCTCAGCTTCAAGGACATAGCAAATGAATCTGCCTGACCTTGGCTCTGAACTTGGCCATGTGTCTCACTCACTTTCTCCTACCTTCAACTCTGCATCTCTTTTCCTCTTTGTTTCCAATACTGATTCTCTTGTTTCCTCTTGCCCTCAGCAGTAGGCCTTCCCAAAGCCAGACGTCTCTCCTTTTTTTTTTTTTTTTTTTTTTTTTTTTTTTTTTTTTTTTTTTTTTTTTTTTTTTTTTTTTTTTTTTTTTTTTTTTTTTGAGACAGAGTCTCGCTCTGTCACCCAGGCTGGAGTGCAGTGGCCGGATCTCAGCTCACTGCAAGCTCCGCCTCCTGGGTTCATGCCGTTCTCCTGCCTCAGCCTCCCAAGTAGCTGGGACTACAGGCGCCTGCCACCTCGCCCGGCTAGTTTTTTGTATTCCTTTAACACATCCTGGGAAAGATCATCCATTCTCATGGCTTTACACATCACTTCTATGCTAATGACTCCTAAATTTACATTTCCAGCCCCATCTTCAATCAAAGGAAACCCTCATTAATTACTGAGTTCCTGTTCCTTGTCTCTAGTTGCCCATTGGACACATTCAGCAGGAATATCTTACTGTTACCACATGCTTAAAACCAAAAACATCGTCTACTCACCAGAATGGGGTCTCCCTTTTTAAGTCAATGGCACCATCCTTCCATTCTTTGGGTGACACCTGCTGTCTCCACCTTAATTCTGGAAATACATTATAAACGTGATGCTTCCTTTATTAATTTAATTGGTATTGTTATACAAAACTAAAGGAAAAATATTTGATGTATCTTCGAGATGTTTCTCTAATCTTTAGCCGAATTCACAAGATAAATACTGTTCAGCTTTTCCTCCTCTGAGGATGATGGTGATGATAATGGCTAACATTTACTGGCCCCTTTTTATGAATGAGGCACAGTTTTTAGTACTTCACATATGTTAGCACGTTGAATTCTACCAAAGAGCCTGATGCGATCTCCATTATGCAGACTGGACATCTAATGCCAGATCACAGCAGCATGATTTGACTTCATCACCTTTGCTCTCCATGTATTAACCCCTCTTTTACCTTTCCTTTAGCTTTCTCAGAACTGGGCAAAAATGTAATCACTTTTAATTTATCAGCCAGCTTAGCTCCCTTTTCTCTTCCACACGTTTAGTTTATTCTTGTCATTACCAACATGGATCCCCTGACTTCCCAGGCTCACTAGTCTCCTGAATAGTTGCCTCTTCTGCTTGTCAAATGCCACCATACTGATGTGAGCCTTTGTCCTCTCCCCTGACCTCACATCCCTCCTGGCTTTGGCCTCCTTCTTCCATTGTCCCTTAGCTATAATCTATCCTGCATGTTATTTACCAGACAAATTCTCCATGCACAGCCTGTTCGCCTGACAGTCCACTTCTGCTGGGACATAACAAATGGCCACGTTTCTTAGCTTGCTCCAAAATCTACCCCCAAATATTATACCACTGGTTATGAAAGTTTTTACCCTATGTACTTTTATTTTTTTAATCTGAAGCATTTAACAATCTATACCTATGATACAATTTCATAGTACTGTATATGTATCATAAAATGAGTGCATGTAAAACTGGTGAAATCTGAATAATTTATCTAGTTTAACTCATAGCTGATTGTACCAATGTCAGTTTCCTGGGTTTGATAATAATAATAATAAACTACAGCTCTGAGAAATGTTCTCATTGAGGGAAGCTAGGTAAAGGGTACGTGGGAACTCATTATACTATTTCAGAAACGTATTAGAAGGCTTGTTTACTTCAAAATAAAAGTAAAACATACCCTAAGTCATTTTTATGGGAAGCTACACCCCAAGTTGTTATTATTGGGATGAACTGCAATGAAAGGAAGAGAAAAACTTTTCCTTTTCATGCTACATAGTTGTGTAGTGTCTGAATATTTTGCTAAATTAATATATCCATGTAGAAGTTGTATACGAATAAGATAAACAGTCTCAGAAAAAAATCAAAAGCTTTGTTAGTGTAAATGTTATGTTTGGTTTTCAAATATCTAACTACTTATCTGCTTACTACAATTTGACATCATTTTGTATTATTCACAAATATGGTCCTTTTAGTCTGATCAGGTAGATCATTTTAAAATTCTAGAGTGCATACCTTATCCACCCCTGTCTTTTGTTGCTTTCTCTGTTGACAGCTCTGTGAATTTGGCTATGTTCTCTAAGAAGATGACTTCCAAATATGTCTCCTCTAGCTCTCTTGCTCTCTCTCTCTCTTTTTTTTTTTTTTTTTTTTTTTTTTTTTTTTTGAGATGGAGTCTTGCTCTGTTACCCAGGCTGGAGTGCAATGGTGTGATTTTGGCTCACTGTAACCTCCGCCTACCAGGTTCAAACAATTCCCCTGCATTAGCCTCCTGAGTAGTTGGGATTACAGGCACGCACCAGCACACCCGGCTAATTTTTGTATTTTTAGCTGAGATGGGTTTCACCATGTCACCCAGGCTGGTCTTGAACACCTGACCTCAAGGGACCTACCGCCTCGGCCTCCCAAATTGCTGGGATTACAGGCAGGAGCCACCATGCCTGGCCTCCTCTGGCTCCCTTATCTCTCAGAGCTCTATTCCTAAATTCCAACTGCTGCTGTCCTTTGCATGTCGATTTTTTTTTTCTTTTTTTTTTTACTGGTATCTCAAATTTAGTTTGTTAAAAAATTGAGCTTCGATTCCCTCCCATGCTATCTCTCCCCTCAATGCTGTGCATATTCGTTAATGACACCATCATCTTTAGAATCAGTCTGACTCAAATCAAGTTAAAGTCATCTTTTGTTCTTTTCTCTCCTCTCTTTTTTCTTCCACCCTCTTAGCATCACTTTCTGTTTCTGCAGACTTGGATGTCCCTCTAGCATGACATTTAATGTCATGAAAAATCTGACTCCATGTATTTTCTTAGGTGTCTTACTGCTCAACACCACACTTTCTACATTTTCATAGAAATAAAATTCGCACCATTGTTTTCACAGGTCTCTTTTCCATCTCCCTAACCTTCATAAGTAGATAATAGTGTCCTGGAAGGAAAGGAGTTATATCTTTCTTATCTTTATGTCACTTATCTGGCATTAGAGGCTCAATAGTCACTCAAAAACTGTTTGTTGAAGTGAATTGATTTTCTTAATCAGATTGTAGTGATTTGGAAATAGGCTCTTAGGCATACAAAAGTTCTGAACACATAGTAGGAGCTTAATAAATATTCATTGATTAAAATTTGTTAGCCAGGTTTCATTATCGGCAAAATGAAATACAGAAAATAAACTCCCATCTCAGGCTAACTTCTCTTCCTAGAAATAAAGTAGAGATGAATGATTCCATTGAGTTATATAGATGAGTATCTGGTCTGGCATCCATAGAGAAGAGTAAATTAGATTTTTTAAATAGTTCCAGGGTTAATAATGTAAGATGTTATTAGTAACACAAGTAAGGAATCATTTTTAATGCAGTCTATGACCTTTATCTTGATATACTGGAATGAGAGATTTATGCATCAGAATGGGAAGAATTGCTCATTTTCAGCAAGGATTTGGAAACAAAGGGCGGAAGCTCAAATAGGGAACATTCAAGTTTGACTAAGAACCAACTGTGAGAATGCATTGCAATTTCCCAGGCCCCACACAAGGTCTCAGAAACTGAATCAGTCCAGAGGTAGATGGTAGTTAAGAACAAGAAAGCTACTCTTTCCACATAAATACATAAGTCATAATCATCAATAATTTAAGAAGAATAAAGGAAATTCAAAAACAGTCTATGTCAGTTTAATGAGATTTGGGGAAAAATATGATCTCCTTCTAAAGTTTGCTTCAATACAACAGGGCCTCTTTAACACATCCCGCATTGGATTTAATAGAGGTGAAACAGATTTAACCAATCTTAACCCAGACTTATTCAATATTATGTAGATTTTATAAATTCACTAGAGGTTCAATACCAGTTACTGTGAACTTAGTAAATCTTCTCTGATTCTTATTTGCACTTTCTGTAATTTAATAAGGAGGCAGGTGTAACCAACAGTAAGATTTAATATTTAGAGTTTTAGTGAAAAAAATGAATAAACAATTCAAAGATGCATTCAATGGGCTTAAGACTTAACAAATATCGTCTCAACTCAGGGAAATACAAATTGAATAAAAATAGCCCTAATTGCTTGCTCTGAGACAAGTGTTCAATTTACCAATCATTTTTATATATTTAATAAATAGATTATTAAATCAAGTGCAATGCTCATTAAAGATTATATCATTTGAAGGAACTCCTCTCAGCTATGATTTATTTACTTTAATGCCCCATTGATTAAATGTTCTTCAGATTTTAAAAGTCCACTTCAGGTTTAATAGGTATCAGGTCAATTTAGAAAAGCATTTGGAACACATGAAAGCCAATCAGCAGGGCAGTGATATGTACACTCTGTACTGTATGGGTGCCATAAGTGGGAGGGATGTTGGAAAATCATGTACTTAAAATGCTACTTAAAAGCATTTCCGAGAGAAAATACTATCATTCTCTAAGCTTCTCAAGTGCCTTTAAGTGGGATGGATGGGAGCAAAAGGTATAACCCAAGGAAAGGGTGGTAAACGGGAGAAATTCTCCAGAGTAGACCTAGCAATATGACTTTTGGTGGAACTGCCTCATAGCTAAAGTGCCTTCTTTGGAAGTTATATGAATTAGGGCTGTAACCATATCTCCGGGGTTCCAATGACATGTTTTATTCTTCCATGTATCATGTCTCCAAGACATCTATAGAGTTACAACTTTGAAATTTGGAGTACATTCTTACTTGGCTAAATTCCACAGTGATGTAGTATTATGATTCCAAGAATTGATGTCTGCTAGAGTTCAGTGCTTTTGTTGTGATTTGATAGATAAAGAACAGATTCTATGTGAAGCAATACCTTGGATACTGCACCCAAATTGTTAGTCTGTGCGTTTATGGAAAGAAGATAACATGGCATTTTATACTTAATCATTAAGAGTCCCTGGATACCACAGCAGGTAATCAGTGAGCTCAACACAAGCCTTTCATTTGCCCTTTTACTGCTAAAATAACAATACACTCACTCCCATTTATTTAGCAGCTACTATACACTGTATATACTGGATACTATTTATTTTATTTACTGTAAATATTCTAAATGAAGCTCTGCATATCTTCATATTATAGAGTAACACACTAAGATTTTGAAGTGAAATAACTTGCCTTAATTCAAATAGCTAGTGAGTAGCAGAACTGAGATTTGATATCAAAATTATATCATTCCAAAGTATATGGATTTCTTTTACTATCTGACATTGCTTCTGTGGAATATCAGGACCATCAAATTTGATTAAAATCATAAATTGAGTGGCTATCTTTTTTTCCTCTCACAATGCTGAGTAATAAAGATACAGAGATTAAAAAAAAAAAGCAGAGTTGTTTTCAAGTAAATCACTGTCTGCTTGGAGAGAAAGTCAAGTTAAGAGAAAATTAGCAAGTCATAAGACAAATATTTTGATAGAGCAATTCACTGTGCCCAATAGAGGCATTTAGTTGCACCATATGGGAATAATAAACGAAGGTGTCTGAGACGACTAAGCTGTGTTTTGGGTAGTAAACCCAAAAGAATATGAAGAATGGCATCTTGAACAGAAAAAAGTTTATGTGTAAAGGCATAGTGATAGACCTGTAATATTTTACGTATGCATGAAGTCATCTACATGTCTCAGAAAACGCATGAAAGATCAGCAATACCATTTCCCAATACTAAAGATGACTTATTTAGGTGCCAAGTCAAATAAATGAGGTAAGGATATTATTTTCAAACAAAGGTGTTAGATTCTCAAATAAATAATATAATTATTGAGCTGTAACTCATTCCAGACACAAAAATTAACTTGAAATGTTACAGAGCCTGAAATAGGAAAGCTGGAACCATGAAACTTCTAGAAGAAAATATAGGAAGTGCCTTTTTAATCTTGAGTCAGAAAAAAAAATAGACAAAGAAAAATCACTAATCATAAAAGACAAATAGAACTGATAAGACTTCATCAAAATTAAAAGATATACTCATCAAAAGCACCATTAACAAAATAAACTGGCAAATTACAGACAAGAATAAAAGGTTTTCAATATATAATATTGGACAAAGAAATTATATATGGAAAACATGATGTATTCTTAAAAGCAATAACAAAAAAAAAAAAACAAACAATCCAATTTTAAATGGGCAAAAGACTGAAATGCATAATCACCAAAAACTGCATGAATAGACAATAAGCTCAATATAAGGCACTCAGTTATTAGGTAAATGCTAGTTTAAGGCCATTTAATATTTTCCAATTGAGATAAATAAAAAGACTGATAATACCGAATGTTTTGGAGGTAATGAAGTAGCTAAACTTCTCACACACTGCTTGTAGAGACAGCTTTCAAAAACTCTAGCAATTTTACAAATAAACTAAGCATAGATACAACCCAGCAATTTGAATCCCAGCTATGTACCCAAGAGGAATAAAAACATCAATGCATGCAAGACTTATGCAAGGAAGTTTATGGAAACCTTATTCTTAATAGCCCCAAACTGAAAACAACTATCAGGAGGTATTTGAATCAACAAACTGCAGCATATTCACACAATGAAATATTCATCAACAACAAAAATGAATAGCCTACTGATACATATGACAATATAAATAAATCTAAAAAAATCAGACACTAAAGAATGCATACATACCATCAGAAGGAATTGCCTTTGTGGGGTCTGGGATGACACTGAATGAAAAGGGGCATGAAGAATCTCTCTGGAAAGTTAGAATATTTCTATATCTTGTTTTAGGTAGCAGTTACATAGGTATATGCAATAGTCAAAACTTACCAAGCTTCAAACTAATATTGTATTCTTGAAAATTTTTGTATTGTATTTTGTATTGTATTTTTGAAAAAAAAAAAAAGACCTTATTCTGAAACGATCTTCATAAGCCACAGTAAGAACCATCCTAAAATATCTCCACTCAGTGGCAGTGAACAATTCAGAAGAATGAAGAGGAAGGCCAATTTTAATTTCTTCATGCTGGAAGAGCATCATTATGATAGGCTTTCAAGTTGGAGTGTAAAATATGTTCTATCCCTTACTCAAATTTTTAGTCCATTGACTAGTGAAACCATGCATTTTCCTCTCCTGAAATAACTGTTAGAAGTCGGAGATCAAAATTCTCTAATGTGAAAAATGCAGATGAGGATTTAGAAGGCTCGGACATTCAAGTCCCAAGTCAACAATGGTACAGGTGACTTTGGGCAAGTCCATGAACCATCTGGAGCTCAGTTTTCCATTGTAGGTCATGTGTGTGTGAGGTGGGTGAGGGGAGGGGGAGTTGTACTACCTAGTGATGGAAAAAGATTTGTGATGGTAATATAACAAGAGAGGGAAGTTCAAACAGGAGAGTTTGAGCTTTCAAATGCCCTGAGAGACAGAAAGTATTTTCTTTTAATTCTAAGATATATTCAGGCACTACCTGGCTAATTAGCATCTTTAGGATGCTCTGAAATTAGTAACCTGGAATTAAACTTCCCAGTGAGGGCTGAATGTATGGGACTGATATGCTGGAGGTTGAAATATCAGAAGACACCTCCCAGTGGGAAAGTCAAGAAAAATAAATAAATGAATAAATAAAACCTCTAAATACCATGAATAACATCAATAGATAGCTGAATAGTTAGAGTCAAGCCAACAGATTTTGAAATACCCATGTGCATATTTAGTATGCATATACTACATACTAGTGATACATATAGGCCTGCACACACTTTCTAAATATGAATTCCATTTTTGTAGTCTTATGTTAAAAGTGTTTGAAAATTGGAGTCAGAATAGGACCAATTTAGTATACTAGATATTCATGGCTGCGTTTGGCACAATAGGTCACACATGTAGGAAAAGTTTCTTTAAATCAATGTGAAAGAATAATATTTTAAAGTACTAATTAGTGTGATTTGAATCTCACATCTATTAATAGTATTTTCCTGGGTCTTCATCATAAATAATTACTAGTATATATCTATTAAAAGATGAATTTCAATACTGTCCTTTTGTATAACTTGTTTTAAGAACATTTAAGTCTAACACCATTTTACTTTGAGAATATTCTTCACTGGAAAACTGAATGTATTATTTTGGATGTATCATTAGTTTCCTCAACCAAAAGTTTTTTTACCATTCTTATCATGTATTGAGAGAAGTTTTTAAAGGTTATTACAAGATTGACTCACATTCCATTGAGTTTCACAAGTTTATGAAGATATTATCACCACACCAGAAAGTATTCTTGATTTGTGTCAGAATATTGAATAAGGTACCATGTTCAAATACTGCTAAAGAAAGTATAATATAAACATTTATGTGCATGATGCTTAACAAAGACCTGAAAATTATAGGCATGTAATTAGAATTTCACAATAATTTGTCAGATGATAAAGCAGGAATTATTGCACTCATTTGACCGATAAGGAAACTGAGGCTCAGAGGTTTGGTAATTTAACCAATGAAACCCATGTACTAATAGGCACGATAGAAACTTGACCTTGGCCTTCTGATTTAGATAAGGACTTTTCACAGCCCCAAATGGCCTTTCCGACTTGCACTTCATTTTTAGAATTATATATACTTTTTGCTATAAAAGTCACAGAGCTTATCTTCCATATGAAAAGTAACAGTGACTCCTGTCCTTGATTTCCTATCCTGCTAAAGGTTAGCAGGATAGGAAAAGGGACTTCAGAATTTAAGACAAAGAGACCTGGAGGGGAAAGTAGACTCATTACAAATAAGCCTAGTTATCCCTAGCTAACACTCTCTTAAAATAGATCAGCCAAAGGGAATTCTGGGGGAAAAAAGGAGAAACCATCACTCAAAGGAGATAATAATCTTAATTGAAATCAGAAAGCCTTCAGATCTCATTGTGTATAAATGTATGTGCTGTAATAGTGAACATTTAAAATCCCTATGGGATTTTTAAAATTCTGGATGTGTTTAATCTTTTTTTTTCTCTTATTTTTTCCTAATTGGAGGTGGATAGGGAGGAGGAAGTTCAGGAAAATCAGAATCCCTGAACCATTCTCTGCTTCCTGAAAGTTCTTTCTATGGTGCTTCACTGGGCTGTCTGGAATCCAGGATCTTGGGGGAATAACAATGATGTGGCATTCTAAAGGAAAAAAGAAAGTAAAGAAATAAGAACTTGGTATTCTTAAGGAAACATGCTGTAGTGACAGGTATCCATGGGTTCCCTTGGAGGGTGGAAATGAAGTTGGTTAAAATTCTGCAGCTGAACACACTAAAGATAGAGACAGTCACATGAGAATGTGGAGCAGAGATTTTTCTGCAATAATTCAGCTCACAATATCTTTTGAATAAACAATTAAAATATACAAACATAATAGTGACATCCTATGATACTGTGATAGAAGAAATATATATTTTGTTTCTGTCCTTGGTTCCTGGCAGAAAATTCACAAAACCCTTGGAATTTCCCTATAGGGGTGAGAGGGGCATTTTTTGCTATGCATCATAAGCCCCACTCAACCACACCTGAGTTTATGTTAATGAGGTGATTCTTAGGGGATGGGACTGGTTGCCTGAGGAAACAACCATGTGATTAGAGGTTGGAACTTTCAGCCCTACCCCTTGACCTCTGGGAAGGGGAAGAGAGACTGGAGATTAGCTTTAATCACCAACAGTCAATTATTTAATCAATAAGTCTTATGTAATGAAGCCTTATGTAATGAAGCTTCCATCAAAACTATAATGGAAAGGATTCAGAGAGCTTCTGGGTTGGAAACACATGGAGGTGCTTGAAAGGCAACAAGCTTGGAGAGAGCATGTGGAAGCTCCACATTTCCCCTGTACCTCGCACTACGCGTCTTTTCCATTTGGGAAAGATGTATTCTGACTTGAATCTTTTTAAGATAAATAGGTAAATATAAGTAAATATTTCCCTGAATTATGTGAGCCATTCTAGCAAATAACCGAACCCAAGAAAGAAGTGATGGATAATCCTGACTTATAGCTGGTGGGTCAGAAGTATGAGAGGTCCAGACTTTCAACTGGCATCTGAAGCTGGGAATAAGTCTTGTGGCACTGAGCTCTTAGCCTGTGCAGTCTGTACAAACTATGTGCAGTTAATGTCAGAATTGAGTTAAATTGTCCACTAAACATTGGAGAATTGGTTGGTGTGGGAAAAACCACCAGACATTTGGTGTCAGAAGGTTTCTGTGTGAGTGTAGAGAAAAATTTATTTATTTTATACATCATTAAATAGAGCCAATTCATGAAGACTCCCATTCTCTTGTGTGCTTGAGCATCTTGTTAAAAAGAAGTATCTCCAGGGCAAAACCAAGTTAAGGAAAGTTATTGGAATGACTCTCCAGCCACAGGTATAGAAGGCAAGCATACCTCAGGTGAGAAATATATTGTTCCTGGTTGCTTTCTTTAAAACTGTAGTCATCACTCATCGCTCTTAACCACTCTATAAGAGAGGGGCAGGATTTAGGGTCCTTGGCTCTTAAAAACAAAACCAAAAAACAAAAACAAACAGGGACTTCTAATTTTAGCTTCACATATACCATTTTACAACAAAGAAAACCTAGGTAAGTTAAACACTAATAACTTTTCTTAAACCCATCAGAGGGATGAGTTTTAAAGCCTAATCTCCAGTCTGAAACCTGAAGAAAAATATGAATTCAGAGTTACAGGAGAAATCTCCTTACATAGAACAGAAACCACTAAGGGTATAAAATGATAGAAACACTTAAATAATTTTGATGAATTGCTGGAGAGGGAGTGTATACTAGTTTAAATGAAGCTCATACTTCATTCTGGGGCTATAGTCTTAGGGAACCTCCCACACTTCTGTAGGATGTACCTCCAGCAACATCCAGGAAACTTCACATGGTGAAGACCAGACAAAAATACTTTCCTGGCACTAGTAGGAGGAGTTATAGGGTAATCCTTGTGAAATATGCCCAGAGCCTTCCCTATAATAAAGACCTATTCTTCAGGGAATAAGAACTTACCAGTACCTTGTCCCAAGGAATGACGAAAGAACATTCCTCCAACTCCAGTCCCCTATAGCCTGCATTTCACACCAAATGTGGGAAGTTGGAGAGGTTGGCCCCAAAAGAAGAAATACTTCTGAAGATCACAGGTCAGAGAAGCAAAGCCAGTAAAAGAATTAGATTTAATTAGAATTTTGTAGAACACTCCTCTTGTTTTATGCCTTAACACCACATCAAAATGGAGAATAGGTTTACAGATTATAGCTGAAATAACGGCAAGATGCAGACCCTCTCTGAGGAAGCCAATGTCAAAACAGAAGACAAGGGCGGAGCAAGATGGCCGAATAGGAACAGCT
>NW_016814757.1:191881-235696 GCF_001698545.2 Rhinopithecus bieti | reverse complement strand
GTTCTTAATTTGGCTCTCAACTTTGCTGCTATTGGTGTATGGAATGGTCGTGAGTTTTGTGTGTTGATTCTGCATTCTGAAACTTTGCTGAAGTTATCAGCTTAAGGAGTATTTGGGCCAAGACCATGTGGCTTCCTAGATATAGGATCATTTCCTCTTCAAACATAGGTAGTTTGGCTTTCTCTATTCTTATTTGGAGGCTCTTTGTTTCTTTTTCTAGCCTGACTGCCCTGGCCAGGAATTCCAATACTACGTTGAATAGGAGTGGTGAGAGAGGGCATCCTTGTCTTTGCCTGTTTTCAAGGGGTATGCTTCCAGCTTTTGGCCATTCAGTATGATGGTTTTCTGTTTGTCATATATTTGGTCTTATTATTTTGAGGTACGTTCCTTGAATACCTAGTTTTTTTGAGAGTTTTTAACATGAAGCGATGTTGAATTTTATCACAAACCTTTTCTGCATCTATTGAGATAATCATGTGGTTTTTGTCTTTAGTTCTGTTTATGTGATGAATCATGTTTATGGATTTGGATATGTTAAGCCAACCTTGCATCCCAGGGAAAAAGCCTACTTGATTGTGGTAGATTAGCTTTTTGATATGCTGCTAGATTTAGTTTGCTCATATTTTATTGAAGACTTTTGTACTGATGCTCATCAAGGATATTGGCCTGAAATTTTCGTTTTTTTGATGTATTTCTGCAAGGTTTTGGTATCAGAGTGATGCTGGCCTCATCAAATGAGTTGAAAAGGAGTCCCTCCTCATTTTTCTGGAATATTTTCCATAGGAATGGTACCAGCTCTTCCTAGTACATCTGGTAAAATTCAGCCCTGATGCTGTCTGGTCATGGGCTTTTTTTTGTTGTTGGTGGTGGTGGTGGGCTATTTATTACTGATTCAATTTTGGAGCATGTTACTCATCTGTTAAGGTATTCAACTTCTTCCTTCTTCAGTCTTGGAAGGATGTATGTGTCCAGGAATGTATGCATTCCTTCTAGGTTTTCTAATTTTTGTGCATAGAGGTGTTTATTATAGTTTCCAATTGTTATTTTTATTTCTGTGGGGTCAGTGATAATTTCTCCTTTGTATTTCTGATTGTGTTTATTTGGATATCTCTTTTATTCTTCTTTAGTCTAGCTAGTGGTCTATCTATCTTATTAATTCTTTTAAAGGATCTCTCCTGGATTCATTGACCTTTTGAATAGTTTTTCCTACCTCAGTCTCCTTCAGTTCAGCTCTGATTTTGGTTCTGTATCTTGTTCTGCTAGTTTGGGGATTGGTTTGCCTTGCATCTCTAGTTTTTTTAGTTGTGATGTTATGGTGTTAATTTGAGATCTTTCTAACTGTTTGATATGGACAGTTGGTGCTATAAATTTCTCTCTTGGCACTGTCTTAGCTGCATCCCAGAGATTCTGGTATATTGTATTTTTGTTCTTATTACTTTCAAAGAGCTTCTTGATTTCCACCTTAATTTCATTGTTTACCCAAATGTCATTCAGGAGCAGGTTGTCTAACTTCCATGTAATTGTATCCTTTTGAGCAATTTTCTCAGTCTTGAATTTTATTTTTATTGTACTGTGGTCCTAGAAAGTGGTTGGTGTGATTTTGGTTCTTTTGCACTTGCTAAGGATTATTTTATATCCAATTGTGCAGTCAATTTTACAGTATGTGCCATGTGGCAATGAGGAGAATGTATATTCTGTTGTTTTGGGGTGGTGAGTTCTGTAGATGTCTATCAGGTCCATTTAGTCCAGTGTTGAATTCAGCTCTTTAACATTTTTGTTAATTTTCTGACTTGATGGTCTGTCTAATACTGTCAGCAGGGTGTTGAAGTCTCCCACTATTATTGTGTGGGAATCTAAGTCTCTTTGAAGATCTTTAAGAACTTGCTTTATGAATCTGGGTGCTCCTTTATTATGTCCATATATATTTAGGATAGTGCGGTCTTCTTACGGAATTGAACCCTTTACCATTATGTAACTATATAAAATGGTCAAGAATTTGCATGTCATCCTTGTGCATGGGCCATACTAACCTTCTCTGTATCATTCCAGTTTTAGTATATGCACTGCCACCATTAGTTCTCTAAGGTCAATAGTTATGTACCCTCTTTCCTTCCTGATTTTAGTAATATGAGTCTGCTTTATCTTTTTTCTTGATCAGCCTAAATAAAGTTTTGTCAATTTTGTAGATATTTTAAAGAATTGACTTTTGGGTTTTTAAATATCATCTTTGTTTTCAGTCTCTATTTCATCAATTTCCACTCTCATCTTTGTTATATCCTTCCTTCTATTCCTTCTATTTGCTTTGGCAGGTGGGGTCATCCTCTGGTGTGAATGACCCCACAGGGTCTGCCCCAACAGAAATCTACCCCAACTCCACAAAGCAAATAGAAGGAAGGAGGGAGTTTAAGGTGGGAGTTTACGTTGTCTCAAAATAACCTAAACTTTCTCCTTTTTTAATATAGACATTAACAGATATAAACTTCCCTCTCAGTACTACTGTCTCTACATCCAATAAGTTTGGAATGTTGTGTTTTCATTTTCTTTCATCTTATTTTCTAATTTCCCTTGCAACTTCCTGTTTAAAACATTTGTCTCCTAATGAGAGATGTCATACTGCATGGAGTGTTACTCCCATCTACTGCTAGCAGATTGAATTTAACAAGCCTTTGATTCTCTCTCAGAGCTATTGGTGATGCCTCATTGCAAACTGACACTTTTTCTTGTTATGTTTTGCACTTCTCAAATAATCACTTAACTCTGGCCACACAGTTATGACCATTGGAACTAATCTGTGTTATATGTTTGGCTCTCCAGATGATTAGGACTGATAATGGTACACTTTTTATTACAAAATAAAAACTTGACAAATGACTAAAAGTCAAAGTATTCAATGGACCCTCAATTCACTGCCATCAATAGGCATCTGATGTTGTTGAGCATGTATACAGGCTTATCAAAAATTGACTCTAAAAGTTTATGGTTCTATCTCCCTCAGTGTCTCCTGGTCCACACATCCTGACAAGACATTTTAATCACTAATTACAGCTGTCCCTAGAAAAGAATCACCTCTTCTTAGAGACTTTCTGGGTAATGAATGGGATGAAAGTATTGAAGAATTATATAGACCTATTTTGAGATTGTAAGATTGTGTCTTGATTATTTTTGAGCGTGATACTTTTTTTTTTCTCTAATGACAAACTGAAGCTGGTCTTCTTGTTATACACTTTAAGGGGGCCCAGAGGATTCCAACTTAATTCTAGTTCAGCCACTTGCATTCTCTGGTTGGACTGACATGATCCCACATCATAAAAATAATCACTATTATGTTGAGTACAATGCTCACTGAGTCTCCCTGTATTGGCTCAAGCAAAGTAAGATAAATGATATAGTGTGTTTCCATAAATTTTATAAAAGTGTCCTTTAACTCTCACACACATTCCCTCCATATCTGGTTGCAAATTGAAGATGACTGGAAGAAGAAGTAAAATTATAGCTATTGAATTTGGACATATTTGCTTGTTTGTTTGTTTAGTAATAGTGGAGGAAACAAACAACCCAGGCATATGAGAAAAATAGTATTTTACATCTTGGAGGTATAGAGCAAGTGGAGCATTAACGATCTTTTATCAAAACATCTTGTAGCCACCGTCGTTACTAAAAACATGATGTTTCTCTCCTAAACCATTGTAAGTGTCTAGAATTTAATTGATTCATGGGTCTGTCTAATCACAACTCTCAACCCCACTGATGCTATTTTATGATAGCCATTTCCCTTAATCCTTCCAAGAAATCTGCCAAACACCAGAGGATGACCCCAACTCCTAAACCTCTCAGGCAAAACCTATCAGTATCTCCAGATGTCTTCTCTATTCCCATTCCCATAGCCACTACTCAACCACTCATGGGTTGGACAAATGCCACCCAGCTGGTGGCACAAATATATACTACAGTTTGGGCTGAGTGCCCTCAGGAAATCCTTCCAAAAATCGGGACTAAACTCAATTATTCAAATTGAATTAAGAATCTTACAGTTTATCAGCTGACCAAGAGGTCATGTTGAAGACACTGTAAAATTCTGCCCCTACTGATGTAGGTTCTACTTGGAGGTTACCAACAATTGTTAGCAAACCTTTGTTTCCAGTGGTACCACATACACCCTTGGGACTGTACTTCTTGTTTGAAAGCCAGACATTAACTTCCCTCCCTCCCAAAAACACTGCAACTTGCACCTTAGCGGTGGTCATAAGAGATTTTCCAGTGTTAAAGGAAACACCAGCAATGGATTATAATGTAATCTTTAGATGACCATAGCAACCTCTCTAAAATGAAACTACACATGGTTACTTGGAGGAGCTACCTGGATAATTGGAGCTAACTGGAGGGATAATTGACTCGTTATTTTTGCACACTCTGTAAGCAGTTGTCCCTATAGTGTGGTCATTCAAATAGAAACAGTGGTATGAAATTTGTTTCTCACGTTAGCTGAAGTAGTCAATGATACCACTTTAGTCCTAGAAGTCATCAGGTCAGCCTAATTTACTGGCCAGGGTTGTTATGGATAGATAGTTGCAAACCAAGATGAGGTCTGTGCAATTGCTTTTGTAACTGTGTTAATGTCCCAGGTCAACTGGAGCCATCAATACAGAAACTTAAGAAGAAAGCCACATGGCCTTCTAAGATAGACTGTAATGGTTTATGACTTTTATTTCTGTTGGTTCTTGGACCCTGGGAAGCATAGCTAAGCTCAACACAGAAGGTCAACAGCCACTGATTTGAATCCTATTGGTAGTATCCTTAATTAAATGCTTGTATAAGACCAATTAGATACACTAATTACCAGCCTCTGCCAGACTAATCACAGTCACCAACAGAGTGGCATCCTCAGGGGAAAATTTGCCAGAATTCAAGATAGTGTAGAAAACAACAAACCTCTATTTCTCTTTTACTTTTCTACATAGATTGTGAGTGAGGTATTGCTCTTCCTTTTTTAGGACTGTCTTTTCAAGAATACAACATGAACAGCCTCTGGAAGAGTGTACCACTCTCCAGAGGAAAGAATAGGTTTGCTTATGCTTATTCTTTAATATAATAAAGATAATTGTTCCCTCTGTAGTAAAATGATAGGCCTTCTCACCACCGATTATAAAAGATTTGGGTTTCCTAAGTTCAGAATTCTCCTTTAACATAATCCACTATTTGTCCAGCATCTCTCTGGGTCCTATAAAACTTGGGGTAATAAGGGAATTGATGAAAATATGCTGATGCTTATATTGGCCATTCTTCCATAGTAATAAACTTCTTTCTCTTTGACCCAGGACCCTTATATCTTCTGCAAGCATAATACGACAGGTGAATATGACAGTGTAAATGTAGGGTAATATATTAGACACTTCACAGTTCTTGACATGCAGGAGAGAAAACACTCAAAAAAAAAAAAACTTTTATCATACTACAGGGTGTAATTCACTTTTGTAACTAATTTAGAAATATTATTTCAGCATTTTTTTTATTAGTTTTATCATCCTAGTTTTTAAAATCCATTTCAACCCTCTGTTATTCTGTTAGTTATCATCTTAATGATTAAAGTAAAAATATGATGTGCTGACAATGCATATTAGAATTTTGTCTGTAACAATTTAAGGATTTTCCCTTTATAAAAGCATAATCTCACTAACAATGGGCTCTATGACTCCTTCCTCTTTTCTATCTCTTCCAGCATACTTTACAAAACTGAATTAATAAATATGAAATTTTATACTTTTATACTTTGCTCTGCTTTTTTCACATCCTGCATGTTTCCAACAAGATTTGACAAGTTTTGAACTAAAGAATAAATTTATATGCATATAAAACAAAAGGACATGAAAAGAAAAGAAAAGAAATCCAGAAAGCATATATAGTTATTACTATCATTCTCCAAATGGATAAATGACTGACTGACTAATATACGAGTGAATGATTTAGCTAGGTGTATAAGTAGCTGGAATTAGTGATTTAATCACTCTTTATTAACCATTGTTTTCATATACCCAATTTTTTTTTAGTTTTGCATTTTTTTGAAGTAGAGCTAACCAACTCTGAAATATATTGTTTGTATAATAAAATATTGTTTTAAATATAACTAATATTTTCCAGGAGATCATAGAGTGTAATTGGATATGTGTTACATCAGAGTATATCAAAAAATAATATGCTTTTTAAAATATAGAAATACACATATGCAGATGCTCCTTGACTTATGATTGGGTTACATCCCTATAAGCCCATTGTAAGTTGAAAATATCATAAGTCAAAAATGTATTTAATACCCCAATAAACCCACCAGAAGTAAAAAAAGTATCATAAGTTAAACCATCATAAGTTGGACTATCATCAGGAATACAGGGTTGTCTGTATTTCTTTCTAAATATTAGAATACATACACCATGTGTATCTGTATCATATATACATACATGTATGTGTGTATATATTATACAAAAAAAAAAAAAAAAAGAGAGTGCAGGATTTTATTCTTCCTTTATCTACTAAAAGCCCATAGACGTTCCACTGATATATCACAAGATTTCAGCATTTCAGTATTATTCTCAATCCATTTGAGAAAACATCACTGAAATTTCATATGCAGACAAGCAAAGATGCTATGTTCTTCTAAATCTAATTACTCAAATCTTCATTAATACAAACAAAGTAGCACAAAGAGAGCAGTAGTATTCAATTAAAATAAATATGAAGCCTATAGCTCCCCTTGACAGAGCACAAACAATTACATATACAGGTTTTCTGTGCAATTAACACATATATCCCCATGGTAAACCTGAAAACCATAATACAAACTGCACAAAGTTAAACAACTCCAGGCACAAAATCTAATAAATCTTTCTTCTACATGTGGGGTGTCCTTTCCGCACTTAGTGTTTTTGTTTGCTTTGTCAAAGATCAGTTGACTGTAAGTATTTGGGTTTATTTCTGGGTTCTCTATGCTGTTCCATTGGTGTATGTACCTATTATTACACCAGTGTCATGCTGTTTTGGTGACTATGGCCTTATAGTATTGTTTGAAATCAGAAAATGTGATGCCTCCAGATTTGTTCTTTTTGCTTAGGCTTGTCTTGGCTATGCAGTCTCTTTTTTCGTTCCATATGAATTTTAGGATTGTTTTTCCTAATTTTGTGAAGAATGATGGTGGTATTTTGATAGAAATTGCATGGATTTGTAGATTGCTTTGGGCAGTACGGTCATTTTCATAATATGGATACTACCCATCGTGAGCATGTGATGTGTTTCCATTTCTTTGTGTCATCTATGATTTCTTTCAGCAATGTTTTGTAGTTTTCCTGATAGAGGTCTTTCACCTCCTTGGTTAGGTATATTCCTAAGTATTTTTTTTTTTTTTTTTTTTTTTTTGGGCCTTTTTAAGGGGGGTTTTTTTTTTTTTTTTTTTTTTTTGTTTGTCGTTTTTTTTGTATAGCAGAGCTACTGATTTGTGTACGTTAATTTTGTATCTTGAAACTTTGCTGAAATTCATTTATCAGTTCTAGGAGCTTTCTGGAGGAGTCTTTAGGGTTGTCTAGGTAAGTGATCATATCATTAATAAACAGCAACTGTTTGACTTCCTCTTTACTGATTTGGATGCCCTTGATTTCTTTCTTGGCCTTATAGTATTGTTTGAAATCAGAAAATGTGATGCCTCCAGATTTGTTCTTTTTGCTTAGGCTTGTCTTGGCTATGCAGTCTCTTTTTTCGTTCCATATGAATTTTAGGATTGTTTTTCCTAATTTTGTGAAGAATGATGGTGGTATTGATAGAAATTGCATGGATTTGTAGATTGCTTTGGGCAGTACGGTCATTTTCATAATATGGATACTACCCATCGTGAGCATGTGATGTGTTTCCATTTCTTTGTGTCATCTATGATTTCTTTCAGCAATGTTTTGTAGTTTTCCTGATAGAGGTCTTTCACCTCCTTGGTTAGGTATATTCCTAAGTATTTTTTTTTTTTTTTTTTTTTTTTTTGCAGCTATTGTAAAGGGGATTTAGTTCTTGATTTTATTTTCAGTTGGTCACTGTTGTTGTATAGCAGAGCTACTGATTTGTGTACGTTAATTTTGTATCTTGAAACTTTGCTGAAATTCATTTATCAGTTCTAGGAGCTTTCTGGAGGAGTCTTTAGGGTTGTCTAGGTAAGTGATCATATCATTAATAAACAGCAACTGTTTGACTTCCTCTTTACTGATTTGGATGCCCTTGATTTCTTTCTCTTGTCTGACAGATCTGGCTTGGACTTCCAGCACCATGTTGAACAGAAGTGTGAGAGTGGATATTCTTCTCTTGTTCCAGTTCTCAGGGGAAATGCTTTCAACTTTTCCCCATTCAGTATTATGCTGCCTGTGGGTTTGTCACAGATGGCGTTTATTACATTAAGGTAATAATTCCACTTACATGAAGACTCTTTAAAAAAAAATATCAAACTCATAGAAACAGAGAGTACAGTGAGGTTGTCAGTGGCTGAGGAATTAGGTAATGGGAAGATGTTGGTAAAGGGTCCAAATTCTCAGTTATAAGATGAAAGTACAAACTTTCAGTTATAAGTTCTGAGGGTCTAATGTACAGCATGGTGACTATAGTTAATAATATTATATTCTATACTTGAAATTTGTTAAGGTAAAAGAGTAGATCTTAAGTGTTTTCACCAAAGGGGAAAAAACATAACTATGAGAAGTGATGGATGTGTGGTCATCATTTCACAATGTATATGTACATACAATTCTCACATCGTAAGCATTAACTATATGCAATTTAATTTGTCAGTTATACTTCAATGAAGGTAAAACAAATTAAAATTTTAATTACAAAACACAAAATAACTAGAAGAAGCAATAAAACCAGAAATCAAATAATGGAATACCAACCAAAAATAGAGAAAATCAATAAAGCCTAATATATGTTTGAAAAAATAAAATTAATTCATCAAAAAAATGAAAAGTAGATTCCTAACATTAAGAATGAGTGTATTCCTACATATCTCACAGATACCAAACTATAATAAGAAAATATCATAAATGCCAATAAATTTAACAACTTAGAAATATTGGACAAATTTCTTGAAAAGTGCTAATTAGCAAAACTGATACAAAATGAAATAAAAAATATAGGTTGCCCTAATAATTTTCAAAAAGTTTCTATTTGTTATCAAAACCTTCCCACAAAAAATTACCAGGCATATATGTGCTTATTAGTAAATTCTACCAAAATTGTGGAAGAAAATTACAAAATGTACATATTTATTCAGAATATAAAAATAAACATTGCTTATTCATTACATGATGCCAGCAGGGTCCTGACATCAACCTCTGGCAGAGACATTGCATGAAATAAAAATTACAGCTAACAATCTTAGGAAATGTCAGCAATATATAGAACAGATAGTATCATGAGCAAAAAGGGCATAAATCTCAAAGGCAGGGAAAATGTTTTACATCAATACTTGTTAGCAAGTATCAATTGAAAATGGGAAAAATAAGCTAAGTAACAAGAAAATATCTTAGTATTTAGGGCTGGATATAATAATCTAAGATCATATAGTATAAAGATCTTAATCTTTCTCACTTGGTAAGCACTTGACACAGTCCTGAATATATAGAGGGGGTCAGTAAATATCTATGATTTGGTGGACTGGTTAAAAGTTTTTCTTTTTCTAATCAGTTCTAAAGAATTCCATGCTTCAAATTTGACAACCATCTGGACAAAGGTTGGAAATTTGGAAAAAAATGATGAGTGAATCTTCCTATGAGTCACTTAAATTTAACAAATAATAGATACATTATTGTAGGAAAGGAACACTGAGTTTTATATCTTAAAAATCAAATACAACTTTCTGATAAGATGTATTGAGTATGAATGTAACTTAACTGTAATATCAAACACATCATTTTAACAGAGAAAAGGAAGTTTGTCTGAAAACAAAGTATTTTAACAGGTTTATGCTAAATCTTTTAATTACTAAGGTAATACAAACACTTTAAAATTTTTTATTAGAGAACTACAGTATTGTCACTATTCTAAAAAACTTATACATGGCTTTTGATATATTTTCTTCCAGTATTTTTACATTATAATTATTTACATATTGGATACTACATTGTGCATAAAATATATTTCATATTTTTAAAACATTACATTATAAATGCAAAGAAATTATATAAAGGATATTAAAATAAACTGCTAAATTTTACAAAGCATATGCATTTCCAAAAAATATATACCTGTACTAACTTGCTCACTGGTTCATTTAAGCAATCATAGTGCAATTTGAAAGGGAACATTTCAAATGAGAAATGAAGAGCATGCTATGAATATTAACCAAATACATTAACTATTTTAAAATCTACTAGGTGTTGTAGCTTAATCAGAGATTTAACTTAACCAGAGGTTGTCTTTTATCTTCTATCTTGAATTTCAGTTAATATCATCCAGGCTACTTGTGTTACCTGCTGAGCTGCAGAATTAGTGTTGGAACAGCTTTCAGGTTTCATTAAATTTAGTTTAAAATCCTTAATTACTTCAATAGGAAAAAAAGTGATTTCTTTATACTTTGGGGATTTTTTATTTTATTTTATTTATAATCAAGAGTCATATTTGCTCTCTAGAAATCTGAAAACTTGAATGATCACTACTGGAAACCTGATTTTAAATACAGGCCCTATGGTAGTCAGAAAATTGAGATGGCCCTCAAATTTCTCTGCCCTTGGTGTATACACACTTTCTCTCAGTTGTTGAAACAAACACTAATATAAGTACTGCTGTGAAGGTGTTTTGCAGATAGAGTTATGAGCAAATGACATTTAGATCACTGATGGACTGAATATGTAACTATGGTCCCATAAGGTTATAACGGAGCTGAAAAATTCCTAATAACCTAGTGACGTCATGATGTTATAGCACAACAAATTACTCACATTTTTTTGTGTGTGTTGATGATGGTATAAGCAAATCTATTGTCCTGCCAGTGCTATAAAGATATAGAATGTGCAATTATGTATAGTCCATAATACTTGACAATGATAACAAATGACTATGTAACTGGTTTATGTGTTTCCAATATTAAACTTTTTATTGTTTTAGAATGTACCCCTTCTACTTAAAACAAAACAAAACAAAACAAAAAAAGCTGTAAAACATCCTTAAGCAAGTCCTTCAGTGGGACGGGATGTGGAGGTGAAAGATGGTGATACTAATGATCCAGAATTTGTGTAGGACTAAGCTAGTGTGTGTGTTTGTGTTTTACTTTCTGTCAAAAAGCTTAAAAGATGAAAAGATAAATAGAATTAGAATATTTAAAAGAAAATATTTTGTACAGTTGTACAATGTGCTTGTGTTTTAAGCTGTTATTACAAAAGAGTCAAAAAAATTTTTTAAATTAAAAATTTTACAAAGCAAAACTCAGAGACTAGCAAATCTTCAGAGACTAGAATGGTGCCTCATAGGTAGTATTACATTGGCTCAGTTCGTGTTTCATGCATTACTTTTCTGTTAAGAAATAAGAGAACAGGGTTTATTAGAAATACAAAAGAAAGACTGTGTATTATAGCAAACCAAATAGACAACATACCCGTTATAATAATTTCTGCTAACATTTGCCTTAGTACAATGTTAATTAATATAAACAATAATAGCCTAGACACTATACAAGTGTTCAAAGTGCCTTCCGTATCCTCACAGATTCAGTCACTTTGACTAAGCTCTGGTGTTATACATGTTTTTATGTATTTTTTTAAATTGACACATAATACACATATTTATGTGGTACAGTATAATATTTTGATATATATATAAAATGTGTAATAATCACATCAAGGTTTAACATATCCATCACTTCAAATATCTGTCATTTGTGTTGGGAACATTCAAAATCCTCTCTTCTAGCTATTTGAAAATATGCAATAAATTTTGTTGTTCATTGTAGCCACCCTACAGTGCTATAGAACACCAGAACTTATTCATTCTATTCAGCTATAATTTTGTATTTGTTAACCAACCCTTCCCAGGCTCTAGTAATCACTATTCTAGTCTCTCCTGCTGGGAGATCAACTTTTTTGCATTCCATATATGAGTGAGAACATGCACTATTTGTCTTTCTGTGCCTGGTTTATTTCATTTAATATAATCGCCTCCAGTTCCATCAATGTTGCTGTAGATTATGGGATTTCATTCTTTTTTATGGCCGAATAGTATTCCATTGTACATATAAACCATATTTTCTTTATCCATTCTTCTGCTGATGGACACAGGTTTATTCTATATCTTTGCTATTTTGAATAACGCTGTAACAAACATGGGAATGCCAATATCTCTTTCATACACTGATTTCCTTTCCTTTGGATATATACCCAGTAGTGGGATTACTAGATCATGAGGTTGTTCTATTTTTATTTCTTTGAGGAACCTCCATACTGTTTTCTATGATGAGTGACTTAACTTACATTCCCAACAGTATGTGAAAGTTCCCCTTTCTCTGCATCTTCACCAGCATTTGTTATTTTTTGTCTTTTTGATAATAACCATTCTAATTGCGATGAAATAGTATCTCATTGTGATTTTGATTTGCATTTCATTGATGACTAGTGATGTTGAGTACTGTTTCACATACTTGCTGGCCTTTTGCTTATCTCGTTTTGAGAAATGTCTGTTCAGACCACTTGCTTATTTTTTACTTGGGCTATTTGGGTTTTTTGTTTTTTTGTTTTGTTTTGTTTTGTTTTTTTCCTGTTGAGTTGTCTAAGTTCCTTGTTTATTCTGCATATTAACCCCTTGTCAAATGAATAGTTTGCAGATATTTTCTCCCATTCTACAGGTTGTCTTTTCAGTCTTGTATGTTTTGTTTGTTGCATAGAATACTTTTAGTTTGATAATATTCCATTTGTCTATTTTTACTTCTGTTGCCTGTACTTCTGAGTTCTTATCCATAAAATCTTTGCCCAGACCAATGTCCAGAAAATTTCTCCATAGGAGGAATTTTGTCTCATATTTAAGTCTTTAAGTGATTAAGACTTTAAGATATTTAAGTCTTTAAGTTTATTGTCTCATATTTAAGTCTTTAAGTGATTCGGAGTTGATTTTTGTATATGGTGAAAGATGAGTCTATTTTTATTATTCTGCATATGAATATCCATTATCCTTCCTGTATAATGACAATAAATTAGTTTTAGTAGACTTTTTCCCCAGCATCTCTTATTGAAGAAGCTCTCCCTTCCCCCACATATGTTCTTGGCATTCTTGTCAAAACCAGTTGGCTGTAAAAGCATTGATTTGTCAATTTTATATTTTCCAAAACCAACTTTTATTTCCTTGATCTTTTGTGCTGCTTTTAGTCTTAATTTTGTTTATTTCTGCTCTAATCTTTATTATTTATTTTCATGTACTAATTTGGGGGTTGGTTTGTTCTTGCTTTTCTAGTTCTTTGACATGCATCAATTTGTTTATTTAAAATATTTTTACTTTTTTGATCTAGGCATTTACTGCTACAAACTTCCTCTCACACTATTTTTGCTGTATTCCACAGGTTTAGGTTTGTTCATATTTTCATTTACTTCAAAAGTTTTCTAAATTTTCTTCTTAATTTCTTAGTTGACTAATTGGTCATTCAAGAGAATGTTTTTTAATTCCCATGTATTTGTACAGTTTCCAAAATATCTCTTGTTTATTGATTCCTAGTTCTACTCCATTATTGTCTGAAAACAAACTTGATATGATTTTGATTTTGATAAAATTTTTTGAGACTTGTTTTGTAGCCTAACACATAGTCTAACCTTAATAATGTTTCATGTGCTGGTGAGAAGAATGTATATTCTGCAGCAGTTGGATGAAATGTTCTGCAATGTCTCTTAGGTCTATTTAATCTAAAGTGCAGTTTAAACCTGGTGTATCTTTGTTGAATTTCTGTCTAGATGATCTGTCCAGTGAGGGTTTAATGTTTAAGTCTTCAATTATTTTATTGGAGTCTATCTCTCCCTTTAGATCTAATAATATTCAATTTATATATCAAGGTACTTCAGTGTTGGGGATTTGTGTGTGTGTATATATATATGTATACACACATATATATATGTTATATCCTCCTGCTGAATTGATTTATCATTTTATAACGATGTTCTTTATCTGTTTCTACATTTTTTAATTTAAAGTATATTTTATCTCATATAAATACAGTTACTCCTGCTTGCTTTTGGTTTCCATTTGCATGGCCTATCTTTTTCCATCCCTTCACTTTATGTGTGTCTTTATAGGGGAAGTGAGTTTATTGTAGGCAGCATATTGCTCCCTTTATTCTGTCTTATTGTTTATCTTTGTGGTTCAGTGGTCTTTTGTAGTGATAAGGTTTGATTCCTTTCTCCTTCTCATTTGCATATCTGCTCTGTCATTGACTTTTGTGCATTTGTTTGTTTTCATGATAGTAACTATCATTCTTGTGCTTCCAATATAGAACCCCTTAATCATTTATTGTAAGACTAGTATGGTGGGTATGAATTCCTTCACTTTTTGTTTGTCTGGAATAGGCTTTATTTCTCCTTTAGTTCTGTGAGATAGTTTTGCTGGGTATAGTATTTTTTGGCTGGCAGGGATTTTTCCCTTCAGTACTTTGAATATACCATCGCCTTTTCTTCTAGCCTGTAAGTTTTCTTTTTGAGAAATAAACAAATCTGCTATTAGTCCAATGTGGACTCTCTTATATTTAACTTGATGGTTTTCTCTTACTCTTTTTAGAATTCTCTTTGTCTTTGACTTTTGACAGCTTGACTATAATGTGCCTCAGAGAGAAACTTTTTGTTTTGCATCTATTTAGGAACTAATGAGTTTCCTGGACCTAAATGTCCGTATATTTTCCAAAACTTGGTAAGTGTTAAGCATT
Organism: Rhinopithecus bieti; assembly: GCF_001698545.2. Taxonomy (NCBI): domain Eukaryota; kingdom Metazoa; phylum Chordata; class Mammalia; order Primates; family Cercopithecidae; genus Rhinopithecus; species Rhinopithecus bieti. Next base: position 220,791 of record NW_016814757.1, on the reverse strand, counting down.
TACTTTGTTAAATAGGTTTTTTATACCTATCCCCATATTTTCTCCTTCTGAAGTTCCCCTAACACAAATATTTGTTCATGTAATGGTGTCTCATATGTCTCATAGGCTTTTAAATTTTATTATGTTTTCTTTTTTTTGTATGTCACTGAGTTATTTCAAAAGACTTGTCTTCGAGTCCAGAAATTTTTCTCCTGCTTGATCTAGTCTGTTGATGCTGTCAAGTATTATTTTTACTTCATTCATTAAATTCTTCAGCTTTGAGATTTCTGTTTGAATTTTTCTATGATATCTATGATATCTTCTTGAATTTCTCATTCGCATCATGAATTGTTTTTCTGATTCAGTGGAATTGTATATCTGTGTTCTCTTGTATCTCATGGAGTTTCCTTAAGACTATTATTTTGAATTTATTTTCAAGTATTTCATAAATTTACTTTTCTTTGGGATGTATAACTGAGGAATTATGGTGTTCCTTTGGAACTGTTATGTTTTCTCGTGTTTTCAGGTTTCTTGTGTCCCTACACTGATATCTGCATATCTGGTGGAAGAGATGTCTCTTCCAATTTTACAGAGTAACTTTTGAAGGGAAAGACTCTTACCTATAGATGTACCCTATATTGTTGATTGAGTAAGGTTCTTTGACTTTGGTTCGGGCTGGGTACAATAGTGCAGTTTCCATGTGATTTATTTTGCTATAATCGATGACAGTGGTGTCTGCAAGTGCCTCAGTGGCCTAAACTATGTTTTTGTGGAGATAGTCACATGACTTTTTTGTGGGTGTTGGCCACTGAGTGGGCAGGTTCTCAGGAACTGATGGGAGCACACACCAGGCACATTGGCTCTGTTGGTCATGGAGGCGGAATTGCTGGCAATGATGAGTGCTGGCTGGGATGGTCTTTGGACCCTGGGGTCTGTGTGCATCAGTTCTCCTATCTTAGGGGCTGTCTCACCACTGTGCTGTACTGCCTGCTTCTTAGAGTGCAGGGAGCTGCACAGGCTCAAGTGTTGGGGTCATGGTTGTACTGCTGGGTCTGGCTGGGGTCATGGCACTGCTTGATTGTATACCATGACTTTTGTGTGGGAATGGTGGAATGATAATAAGGTCTCAGAAACGTGGAGATTCAAGGGTTATTGGCCCCCAGGGCAAGATGCGCTCTAACAGTGGTCCTGTTCTCAAAATGGCATTTGCCATAGTAGCTTAGGTCCCTGGGAGTGTAGAGAACCCAGAAGGGGTTCCTTTTCTTAGGCAATGCAACCATGTGGACTCCAAGCAGCTTCCTATACTGGGCTCAGGGCCTGGGAGAAATGTGGGGGCTCTCCTTTAACTAGAATTTCAGGTTTCTGTTCTAGTAATAGGAGCTGTTGGGAGTCTTCTGCTTACCTTTCACCCTGCAATAGGAAGACCCTTTGGGTTCTGAACTGATCTTGGCCAGGTGCTTCACTGCCTTCTGTATTGTGCTATCCCAAGTTTTCATGCTTTAGAACGTTTTCATCATTTCCTAATTCCAGTATTCCTCCTTAGACACTCTACTCACAGTGTACTTATTTGTCACTTTTGTCCTGCTTTGCAAAGGAAATGAGCACTGGGCACCTCTAAACAGCCATCTTAATGATGTCAAAGTAGCTGGGTTACTGTCACTAAACTTGTTTTATAACCAGTAACCCCTATTTTCTAAGAGATAGTTTATTTTCTCTCTCTCTTTTCTCTTTCCTCCTTTTCCCCACTTCCTACTTAGTCCTTTAGAAATGCAAATATAGCCTTTTACCTCCCTTTCAGCAGACACTGACTACAGGGCAAGTTCATCTAACTATGTGCTTAGTAGTTTCAGAAAGGAACTCTCACCCACCAGGAGGTTGCCTCAAGAGATAACAGTCAATTTACAATCCAAAATATGCCGGTCAACAAAAATGTCATCAATCACCAGCTTGACTGCCTGGTGGACAAGGCACCAAGCTAATACAAAGATCCCCTGCCAGCTTACCTACCGCCCACCCCCTACCACGTTTTTCATGTTCAGCCCCCTATAAAAGTGCTTGCTTTCTGCTCCAAAAGTGAAGCTGTACCGTTAAGCAGGAAAACTGCACTTCCACTAAGCCAGTTTTGGAATAAAAAATCACATTATGCCAAACCTCACTGTTGTTAATTGGACTCTATAAGTGTCCAATTAGCAACAAGTGGCAAGTGGCAAGTGCCAAGTGGCTGAACTTGCATTTCAATTACTGTTTCTTGGTCTGTAAAATGGGCATAATAATAATACATATCTCATCATATGGTTACAAAAATGCTGAGGCTTGAAGATGGGTAGTGACAAGTTATGTTAAATAACTAATCAGTAAATATGGTGCTAATACTCTGGTTATATTTAAATTTGAAATCCAATGTCTTTTATTCCTGCATAATGAATAATCAATTCTACTTTTATATTTATATAAGTATTTATCAATGCCTATCAATGTCATATAGAATCTAGGGTAATAACTGAAGCATGTTAGGAGTTTTCATTATTTCTTCTAAGGGTGGGCAGTCATCTAGCCACTTAAGAAATATAGTAAGGTAAAGATAATCTTGTTCCTTGGTCCTATGATCAACTGTTTAAGTAAAGACAAAGACAGAGCAATTATGTGTACATATGTTTCTGGTAATGAAGAGATATGGAGCTCTGAAAATTGTAGGGCTTTGAAAATGCAACCTACATAGATAACTTCAATAAATTGAGTTTTCAGACAATAAATCAGTTTTAGTAGATTTTTAAAATATTCTTGAATCAGAAGAGATTACCAAAGATTTTACAAAATGGCTCTGAAAATCAGGTATGCTACAAGTGAGGCAAAAACTACAATAATATTTAAATTAGCACTGGATAAGATTTTAATATTGTTGGGATCAAAAGTTCCTGCTTTTAAAAGTTTTCCATGAAGGGAAACAGCACCTGAGGAAAGAAAACTAATTTATTAATTGCTCATGATATTCAAGGCATTTTACATATATTTTTCTATTTAGTAGTTACAGTGACCACAAAGACTTGTATCTTCTCCAAATTAAAATGTAATAAATTGTGAAATGTTTCACACCTGGTAAGTGTCAGAGTAAGGATTCAATCCAGTTTAATCTGACACCAAAGTCCACACTCTTTCCACTTCGCAAGGTTTTCAAAATAACCATGCCCTTTTAGGTAATGATGCAACCCTGAAAATAAACCAAGCCTCTGACAACTAAAGAATCAGACTTCTGAGGAATGCTTTAAATAGAAGAACTTCTAAGAGGAAAACTGAATTTCAGTAAAACATAGTATATATCTCATGAATTTCCTTTCCACTTTCCAGCTTTGATCTCCAACATGCACGTTTTAAAGTACAAAACAAGAGAGTTTCTGATAGTCAAATAACAAGAATAAAATAAGGATTAACATTTGACTCAGCTGTAAGAGTAGAATATATATGCTATTTTTTCAAAACAATGTTTATGTAACATAATCTGTGAATTTATATCTGACAGTAAGTCAACAATTTACTGGCCTCAATTTTGCCAATTAAAAGCCAAACATTCTACTTACTCACCCTAAAATTTTTTCTTTCTTTCCTGCTATAGATCAGAGAAAATGAGTCTTTGTTTAGATTCATTTTCTTTGTTTAAATGATCAGTACACCTTCACTCTGTTAAGTACCAATTCCTTAAATGGACTATAAATTTCTGCAATATTTCAGCATTTCACAAAGAGTAAATTTACTAACTTCTTTCAGTCACACCTGATAAAAACAAGGAATTATTCCCAACTCCTTTGTTTAGGGGTACATGTAGCATCTAATTCATCCTGGCAGGCTCCTCAGGAGAACTTGAAACATAGAATCAAACAATCCACAGGAGCACTCTGAGGTTTATAATTTTGTGGTGATGACAGGCTACATGTGGCACCTGCCTCGATGATTTTTCTAAAGTATCACAATATCTGATATATTCTAACGGGTGTAATTTTAAGGTCTCCATCAATCACTTGTCCAGATATTGAACTAGCTCTGGAGCTCCCTTGTGAGAAGAATCTCATTTTGCCTACATGATCAAAGAAATCCACATGCAAGTGAAATCCATCAGAAGAAAATGATCTCTGGTGTTCAGCTATCACATTGGACAAGCAACACTGTCCACGGTTGTGTAGTCTCACAACATCATCATCTTTCCTAAATCAGCAATGTAAGATGTAAGCAATCAGAAAATAAGATCTCATGTCTAATTTTTAATGCTTAATAAAAGCCTAGGTGAAAGAATATTTAGGGATGAAATTTAGGGAAACAATAGTTCCAAACTGAATTAACTCTTAGCTCCATCTAGAAGGCTTATTTTAAAAAAGCAGATTCCTGGGTCTATTCACAATCCACAAAAATCACAATCTGTAATGAGCCTATGAATCTGTACTTTTAAAAGTTTCCCAGATGATGCTAATAATCTTCCAGATTTGAGAGCAAGCCTTTGGGAATCCTAGTGGATATCCTTCTGTAGGCATAATTAATGCTAACCCTGGGCTGAGTTAGTCCTGGTACTTGAAACACAATAGCCTAGCTCTTCACGGCATCACCTCCTCTGTAATATCATGTCTTCAGCTTTAATGAAACCATGACACAAGAATGATCTAATAACTCTACTTCTATGTTCATAATAAAATTACCCATTATGTCAATGTCCATAATAAAAAATCTTGAGTGAAAATTTTTTCAGAATATATCCAAAGTAATTACCTTTCTTCTGACAAACTGGCATGCTTCCCCTTTTGTATAATGAAGATGATTATAAATGTATCTTGGTTCCTTTTTGTCTGAGTTGTCAGGGATTTCAAAGTAAATTTTTATCCTCAAGACACAGCAACTTTGTTATCCCTTAGGACTGATATTTTGTTTCCTCCTTTTTCTTTATTCTTGAATTATTGGTTTACATCATCATCCATTAACTTTATTATACAAATCATCTGCAGAACAGCTTGAATCTTAAGAGTGCCTATTATATATCAGTAACTATGCTAAGTGCTTTATATAAAATATTTCATTCTCAATAGAAATCCAAAAGATAGACATTGTTATCAAACCACTTCCCACATGAGAAAACTGTTGCTTAAATAAATTAGATATTTTTCCCAATGTTAAATAAATTACATATTTTGCCAGAGTACTCTTAGTAAGTGGCACATATACAATTTAAATATAGAACCAAGAACAGATGAGCCAATTACCGGTCTGGGTGGAACCAGCTGGTTCATCAGAATGCAGGGTCAGAAAAATGCTTCAAACCAATCTTAGGTTTTCCAATAGTGATGTTAATCTATGGGAGCATTTGGGGAGGTTAGGAATCTTATGGCCTCCAGTTACATGACTCCTGAGCCATAATTTCTAACGTGGTGGCTAGTTTGCAAGTTTTACAAAGGTGGTCTGATCTCCAAGCAAGGAGACGGTTTGTTTTGGAAAGGGGCTGTTATTATCCTTGTTTGAAAGTTAAGCTATAAACTAAATTACTCCCATGGTTAGCTTGGTCATGAATGAGCAAGAGCGGCTTGAAGGCTAGAAGTAAGATGGAATTAGTAAGGTCAGATTTCTTTCACTCTCATAATTTTTGCAAAGGTGGTTTTTATATTTCTAAGTGCAATGTCACTTTTATATAGCTTTATTTGTTTTATAACCTGTCGAAGATTATCTTCTACACCAAACTCTGTCAGACTCCTCTGAACTTTTTCATCAACTGGGCCCTACCTTTTGGGCTTTCATATTTGTCTCTGTATTGTACAATTTTAGCAAGGCTCCTACTATGTCAGTTTAACCAGAATTCCTCACCCTTGATAACTGATCACCCTCAATATCGAATCACGTTCTTCTTCCTCCCCCACCCTCCAAATGATATCTGATCACCCTGCAGCAAGAATCCTGTTAGGCCAGTTTCACCAGAATCCTCCTTACTCCTGATGTGTCCTCTGTATTAGTTAGGGTTCTCTAGAGGGATATAACTAATAGGGGACATATATATACATATGTATGTATGGGAGTTTATTAAGTAGTATTAGCTCACATGATCACAAGGTCCCACAATAGGTCATCTGCAGACTGAGAAGCAAAGAAGCCAGTATAAAAGTCCCAAAGCTGAAGAACTTGGAGTCTTGTGTTCAAGGGCAGGAAGTATCCAGCATGGGAGAAAGATGTAGGCTGGGAGGCTAAGCCAGTCTAGCCTTTTCACATTTTTTCTGCCTGCTTTATATCCTGGCCATACTGGCAGTTGATTAGATGGTGCCCACCCAGATTAAGGGCGGGTCTGCCTTTCCCAGCCCACTGACTCAAATGTTACTCTCCTTTGGCAACACCCTCTCAGACACACCCAGGATCAATACTTTGCACCCTTCGATCCAATCAAGTTGACTCAGTATTAACCATCACATCCTCTTAGTAATGTTCTGTCCACTGACCTCCCCACCCACCCTACTCCTTGACTACACATTCCCACTTTCCTTCCTTTTATTTGGAGTTGACCTCAATGTCTTTCCCTTCTGTAACACTCCATTGTGACTTTCTATACCTATCTTGATAGTCCCCCTGAATTGGCTGCCTTATCATTCTTTAACAAATGTCATGAATAAGTCTTCTCTTTAATAAATCCAAATATCCAACTATCACTACTTAAAAATTTATGCCTAATATAATGTTACATTTGTTGAATTCTGATTAAATTATTTCTCAACAAATCTTAGAGGTAATCAAAATTACCTAAGTCTTGTTCCAAATATGGGCCAATTATATAACTCTATGAGCAATATGATGGCTGAAAATTAATATGGCAGGCCAGAGAATAAGCATTCCACAACGCCCTTGGAGATTTCTGATTTTGGCATGGCGGAGGTTCAAACATCATCTGTACCTAGTAGTAAACATGAAGCTAGAAAAGAAATGCATCTAGCATCACTGTAGAAATTGAACCAAAAGAGAAAATGTGTCAGTAATAAAAGCTATTCTCATTTTTAAACTTTTGCTGTTTTCATTCTTTGACTTGAAACACAAACAAAGAAGACTCCTATAGTCTTGTTTTGTGCTCTACTCTTCATTTCTAGGACAAATTCACTTTGTGTCTCTAATTTCTGAGGCGAATTCCCTAGTGAGGCATGTACCACTTTTGTGTTTCATATTGCTTTATCCAATGATTTCACTTGGCATCCTTTTGTCTTTAGGTAGTATTTCAAGCAGTACTCCACATTTGAATGTGAAAGAGGAGCAAAATTAAATTAAGGAAAATGAAATCAAGGAAATTAAACAATCATAGACATTAAGGCTGAACCATCTATTAAGTAACAATCTGTTTCCTTAATAAAGCAATATTGGTTCTGACTATATAAACCTAAATTGCAAAAGGCCAGTGAATAAACATCTAGTATATACACAATTGCATGCAAAATTACTCTTGTTAAAAAAATCATGAAAATTATGATGCAATAGAACAATTCCTTTATAATCATTATCTAATTACCATTTATTTCATGTAGCAAGACACCGGAGTTTCTATTACATTAACACAGGATTTAGTTGCTCTTTTCACTAACTCATGGCATTACAGGTCTTTGAACTATAAGGAACCTTAAGATATCATCTACTTCAATTTGAGATTTGCATTTGCATTCATGTCTTTATGAAACATTTAAATGATGGTATTATTTAGATATTTAAATTGTGCCTATAATATTGGCTGAGATTTGTTATCATGTATTGTAACATTCCATAAAACAGTCTGTCTGATTTTAAATCAGTTTGTTAATACTCACCATTCTATTTATCTAGATATTGATATATATCTAGATATTGAATCTTCAAAATTTAATAATAAGAATGCAAACAATTCAATAAAAACAAAACAGCCAATCAATTTGAACAGACATTTCACCATAGAAGATGCACAAATAGTAAATAGGCACATGCAAAAATGCTCAACATGATTACTCATTAGGGAAATACAAATGAAAACCACAATAAGATGCCACTGCACACCTATAAAGATATAAATAAATATTTTATTTATCTTTAATGAATGTTCTTAAACTTTACATAATTTCTCATCATTTCTTCTTTGAGATATGGAATACTAAAATAAAATAGTTTCTCTGTTCCTAGATAGTCCATATAGCATCAAACAGTAAATTGTATCTGAACTTGTTAGCAGCTTAGCTATCCAAGCACTGGTCCAGAATAAAATAAGGGCATTGCTTAAAACATGCAAACAAATAAAAACTTGACCCTTAAAACAAGCAAATCAGATTGTCTCTTCCTTATCATCCATTACACACAATATTATATTACATTATAACACAATTTTTAAAATTATGCATGTAGAGGGGAATGGAAGGGGAGAAAAATAATGACAGTTTACAAAACCAGTATACTTTAGCAAATAAAATACAAAGTTATATTATGACTAATGGACTGTATCCTAGAGGGACAAGGTTGGTTAAACATTCAAAATTAATTGAAATTGTTCACCGTGTTAAATGACTCAAGCATTTATAAAACACATAATCATGTAAATAAATGAAGAAAAAACACTTGCAAAACTTCAACATTCATTTCTAATAAAACTTTCAGTAAACTAGGAATAGAAGGGACTAAAAGGGAAAAGAAACTTTCTATGTCCAATAAAAAGCATCTATGAAAAGATCTGTAGCCTTATGTTTAACATGTTTAACTAACTGCTTTCCCCTTATGTTAAAGACGTCTAATCTCAACACTTCTATTCAACATTATGCTAGAAGTTCTAGCCAAGAAACAGGAAATAAAATGAAATAAAAGACATCAGAATTGGAAAGGAAGAAATAAAACTATCTTTCTTTGTTCTAGATATGATTATGTAAAAAGTTCTTTGGAATCTACAAAAATCTAATAAGACTAATAGGTAAGTTTAGCAGGGTTAGTTAACACACGTTATATACTAGGAAAAAAGGTAGTAATTCTGTGTACTCATAATGAAGAATTGGAACTTGCAACTAGTGAAAAAGTATTATTTTCAAAATCATAAATAATTAAATTTTATTGATAAATTTGACCCCAAACTGTATAAGACCTATACATGGAAAACTACAAACCATTGCTGAGAGGAATTAAACAAGGCTAACCAAATGGAGAAATGTACGACATTCACGGATAGGGGAACTCAACTTGTTAAGATTGTCAGTTTTCTTCAAGTTTTTCTACGGATTTAGTGAAATCTAAACGGAAATCCAATGAGCTTAATTTTTTAATTGACATACTGATTTTTCAACATAAATGAAAATACAAAGTACCTAAAATAGCTAACACAACTTTGGAGAAAAAAGTAATAATTTTGGAGGACTTTGACTACCTAACTTCAAGAACTAAAATGTGTCAGTAATATAGATAACATGACATGACATCAATCTTAAAGTAGCAAAATAGATAACTGTAGTAGAATAGACAGTCCAGAAATATATCCTAATATATATGATCAACTGTTTTTAAGAAATGCAAATACAATTCAATGGTAAAAGAACAGCTTTTTTTTTTTAACCAATCATGCTGGAAAAAATGGGTTTCTGCATGTTAATAAAAGAGAACCTCTCTACATCATACACCATATTACAAAAAGTTTAAAAATGTGGATCATAGACCTAAATGTAAAATCTAAAGTTAAAAAACTCCTGCAAGAAAATAAGTAATATTTGTGACATTGTTTTAGAAAAATATTTCTTAGATATGAAACAAAAGCTAAACTATACAAGAATAATTAATGATTTGTACTTCTTCAAAATTAAGTGCTGTTCTCTACCAGACATAGTTAAGTGAATGAAATGAAAGGTAAAGATTCATATAACATATTTTCAAGTCATATCTCTGATAAACAATTTGTATCCAGTATAAATATACAAAGAATCTTCAAAAGTCAATAATAAGAATGCAAACAATTCAATAAAAACAAACAAAAAAGCCAATCAATTTGAACTGACATTTCACCATAGAAGATGTGCAAATAGTAAATAGGCACATGCAAAAATGCTCAACATGTTTACTCATTAAGGAAATAGAAATGAAAACCATAATAAGATACCACTGCACACCTATTAGAATAGCTAAAAAGTAAAACAGTGATTATACCACATCTTGGTAAGGATGTAGAGTAACTGTTACACTCATTCACTGCTGTTTGGAATGTAAAATTGCATAACAAATTGGGAACTCAAGGTTTCATTTTCTTAAAATTTAAACATACATCATTCCACTTCTAAATGTTTACCTGAGAGCAATGAAAACAGAGCATATGTACACAAAGAATACTTGAATATTGTATTAGTTCGTTTTCATGCTGCTGATAAAGACATACTCGAGACTGGGAAAATCACAAAAGAAAGAGGTTTAATGGACCTCTTCCACATGGCTGGGGAAGCCTCACAATCATGGCAGAAGGCAAGGAAGAGCAAGTCACATCTTACATGGATGTCAGTGGGCAAAGAGAGAGAGCCTGTGTAGGGGAGCTCCCCTTTTTAAAACTATCATATCTCATAAGACTTATTCACTATCACAGAACAGGATGGGAAAGACCTGCCCCCATGATTCAGTTACCTCCCACTGGGTCCCTCCCACAACACGTGGGAATTCAAGAGGAGATTTGGGTGGGGACACAGCCAAAACACATCATTCTGCCCAGGTCCCTCCCAAATCTCATGTCCTCACATTTCAAAACCAATCATGCCTTCCCAACAGTCCCCCAAAGTCCTAACTCATTTCAGCAATAACTAAAATATCCACAGTCCAACATCTCATCCAAGATAAGCCAAGTCCCTTTTGCCTATGAGCCTGTAAAATCAAAAGCAGATTGGTTGCTTCCCAGATACAATGAGGGTACAGGCATGTGTAAATACAGCCATTCCAAATGGGAGAAATTGGCCAAAACAAAGGGGTTACAGGCCCCATGCAAGTCCAAAATCCAGCAGGGCAGTCAAATCTTAAAGCTCCAAAATGATCTCCTTAGACTACTTGTCTCACATCTAGGTCATGCTGATGCAAGATGTGGGCTCCCACGGCCTTGAGCAGCTCTGCCCCTGTGACTTTGGTTTCATGGGCTGGTGTTGAGCATCTGTGGCTTTTCCAGGTGCATGTTGCAAGCTGTTGGTGGATCTACCACTCTGGGGTCTGGAGGACAGCTCCACCAGGCAGTGCCCCAGTGGGGACTCTGTGTGGGGGCTCTGACCCCACACTTTCCTTCTGCACCTGCCCTATCAGAGGTTCTCCATAAGAGACCCACCCCTGCAGCAAACTTCTGCCTGGGCTTCCAGTAGTTTTCATACATCTTCCAAAATCTAGGCAGAGGTTCCCAAAGCTCAATTCTTGACTTCTGTGCACTGGCAGGCTCAACACCATGTGGAAGCTGCCAAGGTTTGGGGCTTCCACTCTCTGAAGCAACAGCCTGAGCAATACATTGGCGTATTTTTGTGATGACTGGAGTGGCTGGGATGCAAGACACCAAGTCCCTGGAGTGCACACAGCAGAGGGACTCTCAGCCCGGCCCATGAAACCATTTTTTCCTCTTATACCTCTGGGTCTGTGATGAGAGGGGCTACTGTAAATGTCTCCAACATGCCCTGGAGACATTTTCCCCATTATCTTAGTGATTAACATTCAGCTCCTTGTTATTTGTGCAAATTTCTGCAGCTGGCTTGAATATCTCCTTACAAAATAGGATTTTTATTTTCTATCACATTGTCACGCTGCAAATTTTCCAAACTTTTATGCTCTATTTCCCTTTTAAAACTGGATGCCTTCAACAGCACCCATCACCTCTTGAATGCTTTGCTGCTTAAAAATTTCTTCTGCCAGATACCCTAAATCATCTCTCTCAAGTTCAAAGTTCCATAAATCTCTAGGACAGGGGCAAGAAGCCACCAGTCTCTTTGCTAAAACATAACAAGAGTCCTCTCTGCTCCACTTCCCAACAAATTCCTCATTTCCATCTGAGACCACCTCAACCTGGGTTTTATTGTCAATATTGCTATCAGCATTTTGGGCAAAGTCAATCACTAAGTCTCTAGGAAGTTCCAAACTTTCCCACATTTTCCTGTCTTCTTCTGAGTCCTCCAAACTGTTCCAAGCTCTGCATGTTACCCAGTTTCAAAATTGCTTCCACATTTTTGGGTATCTTTTCAACAGTGCCCCACTCTACTGGTACCAACTTACTGTACTAGTCTGTTTTCATGCTGCTGATAAAGACATACCCAAGACTGGGCAATTTACAAAAGAAAGAGGTTTAATGGACTTACAGTTGCACATAGCTGGGGAAGTCTCACAATCATGGTGGAAGGCAAGGAAGAGCAAGTCACATCTTACATGGATGGCAGCAGGCAAAGAGAGAGAGCTCGTGCAGGGGAGCTCCTCTTTTTCAAAACCATCATATCTCATAAGACTTATTCACTATCACATGAACAGCATGAGAAAGACTTGCCCCATGATTCAATTAACTCCCACCGGCTCCCTCCCACAACACATGAGAATTAAAGATGAGATTTAGGAGAGGGCACAGCCAAACCATATCAAATGTGAACGTTTATAGCACTATTGGATTAGCCAAAACTACCCAAATACCCATCAACAAATGTTGGTGCATCCATACAATGGAATACTATTCAGCAATAAAATGGAACAAACTATTGATACACAAAAAACACAGATGAATCTCTACATAATTATGCTGCATTAAAGAAGCCAGACAGTAAGAATTCATATTCCATATAAATAAAATTCTATAAAATGCAAACTAATCCATAGTGACTACAAACATATCACCTTCAGCCTAGGTTTAGGGTGGCAAGGATGAAGGGTGGGGCATAACAGGAATTTGAAGAAACTTTTGGGAATGTCAGATATGTTCATCATGTTCACAGGTTCATTATAACAATTTCACAGGTATATACAGGTGAACACTTAAAAATGAGAAGTCTATTGTATGTCATTTATGCATGTATGAGAAGTCTATTGTATGTCATTCAGTAAAGCTGTTTAAAAATACTTCCTGTAATATATAAAATGTGCTGGTCTATACCACACATGAAAATATGATAAAGACATGAAATGATAAATGTTAATTAATTTAATTACTCTACAATGTAAATATATCAAAACTTCATATTGTACCCCAAAGACAATTGGCAATTATTTGTCAATTAAGAATAAAATTTTAAAAATATAAAATGTCTTAAAATAGTGAAATGTTGGATTCCAATCTTCTAGAAAATTATAAGCAACTGTTAAAATATAGATGTTGCAAAGATAGTACAGAAAAATCATAATACTTGCTAGCCGAAACTTACTAGCCAATGTAAAAGCATACTTCAGCCACTATTTTTTTTTTAGTATTTTGGAATAAACATGATTAAAGACATGAGGTTCAAATAATATTTTTTGTTCCATATATGGAGTGGGATTGAGAATGAAAGTTGAAGAGATGAGATGAGAAAAGAAATTTAATTAATTGGGGATCAGTTAAGACATTAAAATGAGGCCAACAGGTCCCCAAAATAGGAAATTCAGGACAGTAATTTTCTGGGCAGTTAAGGGGCTAGTAGAAACTGTATACCAAAGATGATTAGGAGAAGAAAGGGACTGGAAATGCATGAGCAGACGGGAAGAAAACTCATTTAATCCAGATGTGAAATCTGATATTTCTATTAGGGCTATCCCAGGATGAATTGACTTAATATTGTTAAATGTTACCTGATACAAATCTGATTTAAGATTTATGTTCCAGAAAATCTTAGAGAACTGAAGGAAGATTGTGTGTGTGAGTGACTTTATGTTTAGATAAAAACTTCTACCTTGACATATCTATCCATGGACAAAGGCACAATTTTGTAGAAATTTGTCATTTATTTTTCATTAAACAAAAACAGATATATACACAGACTTGTAGGCCAGAATTTGACATGACAATTGTTTTGTACGTGCTGTAAGAGTTCTGAACTTTACTCCAGTATATATACTACATACATATCCAATAACACATACCTATCATTTATACCCTGCTGATTTCCAAAATGAAGCACCAACAACTCACCCTAAAATATATAATTTTAGTTAAATGAACTAGAAAGAAATGAATAAAGAAAACATCACTAGATTGAATTTTTCAATGTAAAATTTACCTCTGTCTTTGGACACATCTGTAAACATCAAATTTAGGTGAAAAAAATATATTGTCACTATGAATATCTAATCACATGAGATAGAGCTTCCTACAAGTGGCATCGGTAGTACCATAAATCTATTTCTAGTAATGGTTTTATGGGATATAAATTTTAAAATTCCGTGTCTTTTTAAGGTCCTACAACCTAATTGGAGTGTGTAGCCTTTCAAATAATTTTGTAAGGTTCTTGGTAAACACAGCCTGCCTTGCTTCTTTTTGGTAAAGGCCTTGGGAAATGACCAGGACAATCATATGGATATTCCCAATATTTCACTCTCAAGAGTACATCAGGTAGGATGATAAGTTATGTGGTCATTCTATGAATATCTCACATGTAAGATTCAGTGGCAAATGTCACCAGACCTATAGAAGCCTCAAAGCTCCATAGCTCTTAGAAATAGTAGGCCCCTTTTAAAATTAAGTTTAATTTCTTTCAATTGATAAAATCAAAGAGAAAGAAAATATTGATACGTACTAAAAAAGGCATATGAAAAGTCTAGAAAAATCCTAATTATGTTATTTGTATTTCTCTTGGGGAAGTTCTTTTCTCTGACACGTCTTTTCCTCTCCTGGCACCATCATTGTTCTTTAGAACACTTGTTATTATTATAAGCAAATTTCCTCGTATTTAAATACATAACCACAGTCTTGGCACAATGCCTACTGATAGCAAGATGGATAAAGTTTTCCATGTTGAAAATTCATTCATAAGAATGTTAGAAATAAATATGCATTTCATTCCACATATTAAGGTTATTATTTCATTGCCTCATTTGAAGTTTTATTTTTGGTGGCTAAGAAAACTCTACATCAGAGCCCTAGTGAGAGAGAAGTAACTGGGGCCCAGGCACAGGGCAGGAAGCTCATGTGGCACAGTAAGAGGCTGGTTGGCAACAGAAGAGAGCAGGAACAGCAGAATTCTTATATCCATCACATTTCATGAGGTCAGCAAACAACAGGACTGCGTTTGTGGACCTGACTTTTTATTTGTGTATGTGTTGGTAAAAAGGTAAAAATATTGGTTCCCTTTCAGAACCTTTAATTATTAATATGCACAAAATTTCAATTCTTCAGAAATGCAGAATCTATCTACATATTAAGGTATGCTTTAAAAGAATCCTTCAATTTCCTGGTCCAAGACACATGGATGCCCAAATACTAAAATGTTTCCCTATGCATGGGCCATGCTATGAGCCAGCACCAGGGTGCAGGCTGTGGAGGTGAGATATTTATTCTGGGGCACTGTTGATGGGATGACCAGAGGAGGTCAAGAAGAATTGTTGGTGTTGGATGCCAGAGTCAAGTATGATTTGAAATTCTAAGTGGAAAGTGTGCCTGAGACAGAAAATCAATAAGAACTAGAAAAGTACTGTGTAAAGCAGGTCAAATATGATTAAGAGTAGAAACTAGGAGCAATTTGTGGGCATTAAAGTTCAATTTTTATGCAGTTGGGAAAGATTTCATGACTTTAAAATGCTGAGTAGGGGCATATATTTAAGGCAACAAATACTTTCCTTCCACACATTGGTTGTTGTTTTTTTTTCTAATCATAATGTGATTTATTCAGCACCCAAGTGTTAAAGTGAACAATAGTAATCATTTGGTTTGCTTAATAAGGAAAATAAACTGTTTTGTTTTTCTTCCTTTGCTACATTACATACGTGAAAAGTCAGTTGAGATTTTGTCCACCTACTACAACCAGAGCTTATTCTACAACAACTTTCCTTTTTTAAATATATAATTTTAACTTTTATTTTAGATTCAGGGGGTACAGGTGCAGGTTTGTTACATGGGTATATTGCATGACGCTGAGGTTTGAGGTACAAATGATCATATCACCCCAGTAGTGATCCAGTAGTTTTTCAACCCTTGCCCCCTGCCCTCCCCACCCCAGTAGTCCCCAGTGTCTATTTCTGCTATCTGTATGTCTATGAATACCCAATGTTTAGCTCCCACTTGTAAGTGAGAACATGTGGTATTTGGTTTTCTGTTCCTTAATTTGCTTAGGATAATGGCCTCCAGCCACATCCATGTTGCTGCAAAGGAAATGATTTCATTCTTAAAACCACTTTCATTAATTATTGAATATTTACTATGTTCTAGGCAATGGTGATGCAGAAAAACAAAAAAGAAAATGCACATCTTTATGGATCATAGGTTCTAGACAAAGGTGCAGACAATATACAAAGTAAATACGTAAAGATATAGATGCTAGAAAATTATGATCATCAAGAGAAAAATATAAAACAGAAAGCGATGGGCACTGACACTTTCAATTGGTTGAGGAAAGCCTCACTGAAAATATGACATATGAGTTAAGACAGGAAGGAAAGGAGGCAATAAAGACATATGGATATCTGAGCAAAGAGCATTCCAGCCTAAGGGCACAGCTGGGGCAAAGGGTCCAGGTGGGAGGGTGCTTGACCTATTATTAGAGGCACATTTATTTTGAAAACAAGTGAATAGGATAAGAAGTCAGAGAAGTGACTGGGAAAGATTGTATTAGAGATTATGAAAACCCTTGTAAGGTTGACAAATATTAATGTGGCGTTCATTGAGTGAGATGAATGGCAATTAACAGCATTTTCAACAGAGGAGTGATATGCCTTGTATTTTAAAATGTACTAGACATGCTTTAATAAGATGGCTCAGGCTACTATATTGACATAGACACAGGAAAAGAATGGAAGCAGACAGACCTGTGAAGAGGCCATTATAAAACCAAAGCAAGAGTTTAGAGTGACTTGGACCAGGATGGTAGCATAGGAGGTGGTAAGAAGTAATCAGAGTCTGGATCTATTTTAAAGCAGAAATAGTTGAATTTGCCAATGTGGGTGAGTGTAAGATAAACAGAAGAGTCAAAATAAAGCTATAGCTTCTGGCCTGAAAGATAGAATTCCCATTAAGTAAGATTAGGAAGACTCATAAGAAGGAAAAAAAATGGAGAGAATAATAGGAACTCAGTTTTGTACATATTACATTTGGTGCACTGTTTTAACATCTGAATAATCTCTTCCAGTTTGTTATCCTTTTAGACTAGAGAACTCTTACTCCTTCTATACCAGGCCTCAACTGCTGTCTAAGAAGGAAGATTCACACTTTGCATGGTCCACATCTGACTATTCTGTGTGTATACAATGATCCAAAATACCCATAAACCAGGAGTGGGAACATGGTTGGGAAGCTCCTCAATTTGTGCTGGACACAGGTGTAGGCTGGAATGAAAGATCACTAGAATGATGACTGGTGACACTCTCCACTACAGTCTCCTGTGAAAGTATATATGTTTTCTTGGTAATATAAAAGAAAAAGACATCACTATCTAGTTAGTATTTTATTATTTTGTTTATCTCATTTTTCAATCCCCCTAGAATACAGACCCTCAGAAAGCACAGTCTTTGTCTTGTATGAGGAGCCTAGAACAGTGCCAATGACAATAAAATCCTATGAAAAACTAATCAATCATGTATTCATGTTAATTAAAAATCTGCTCAGTACTTTAAAGAATTACTGTTTTGCATAAAATAACATGATATGGTTTGGATATTTGTCCCTTCCAAATCTTGTGTTTAAATGTAATCCCTAGTGTTGAAGTGGAGCCTTGTGGGAGTTTTTGGATCATGGGAGCGGATCCCTCATGAATGGCTTGGCACCATCTCCTTGGTGATGAGTGAGTTCTTGCTCACTTAGTTCACTCAAGATCTGTTTGTTCAAAAGAGTTAGGGACATTCCCTTTCTCTTTCTCTTGCTCTGGCTCATCCACGTGACATGCTGACTACCCTTCACCTCTGCCATGATTGGAAACTTCCTGATGCTTCACCAGTAGCAGATGCCAGCACCATGCTTCCTATAAAGCCCACATAACTATGAGCCAATCACATTTATTTTCCTTATAAATCACCCAGCTTTAGGTATTTCTTTGTAGCAATGCAAGAATGGACGAACACATAACAATTTTCTACAAAATGAAAGATTGAGCTGCAAAGTAATAGAGGGTGTAATTACAGTATATCAAAATTACACTTTTTTCAGAATTTAGTTTTGTACACTATTTAGCACAGGTCTTTTAACCAGAGATGTGACATGGCCAAGCTTGTATTTTAGACTTTTCTGGAGGCAGAAGCTCTAAACCATAGAATCAAGGAAAAATATACACAAATTTTAAAGTTTCAGTTCAAACAATTGTCCTAGAAGTAAAAATTTAGCAATTTGGACATTTTGTATTCCATTTCTAATTCTAATGTTGTAATTTTCTTTAGCTCAAATTATTACAATATGATTACTCTCCCCCAGATCATTTTGCCATTATATGCTGGTAATATGAATCATCTCTTGCTTTTGAAGTGAACAGGATTATTTTACTTTTTCTTAGCTTGTTTTAGGAAGCAATGAAAACTCAAATTTGGCAAACAGCTTCAACAACTCTGTTTTGGTCACTTGCTTTACAATTTTTAATTATTATCAATGAAAATAATATTGTAAGTTAATAAACTTTAAAAATGTAGCACTATATAACAACTCAAATTTTCACATTTTTTTGGTATTCTGTCCTCAGACAAACATGGAGAACATGAAGAAGAATAGAATTGGAGCTTTACTCGTCCTTGGCTTGTACTCTGGGTCTTCGTGCCCTCTTGTGGCTCACAGAACCCTTAGAAGAGAAATGAAACTAGGTTTTGTCATCCATTTTGGCAATATTTCTGCCGGCACATCTCTCCTTCCTTCAAAATTATTGCTTACGTTTCCTCTCCAGGATTTTTTTTTTTAATTGTAGTAAAAAACACATAACATAAAATTTACCATCATAACCATTTTTAAGTGTACAATAGACTCGTGCTAACTATGTGCACCCTGTGCAATAGATCTCTAGAACACTTTCTTCTTGCAAAACTGAAACTCACTGAACAACTGCCCTTTCCTCTCATCCCCAACTCAAGCAACTGCTGTTCTACTTTTGGTTTCATAGAGTTTGATTACATACCTCATATAAGTGGAATCATGAAGCATATGTTTAGGGGGAACTGGATTATTTCACTTTGCATTATGCCCTCAAGGTTCATCTATGTGGTAGCATGGGACAGGATTTACTTCTTTTTTAGGCTAATCATATTGCATTTAATGTATTTACTGTGTGTTCCTCATCCATTCATCCATTGGTGGGCATTTAGATTGTGTCTACCTCTTAGCTGTTGTGAATAATACTGCAGTGAATCTCTTTGAGTTCCTGCTTTCAATTCTGGGACGTACACCCAGAAGTGGGATTGCTCAATCATATGGTAGAGTCGTGCATCACTTAATGACAGGTATACATTCTGAGAAATGGATCATTAGGGTATTCTGTCATTTGGGGACCATCGTAAGAGTGTGTTTTCACAAATTTAGATAGTGTAGCCTACTAGACATCTAGGTTATATGGTATAGCCTGTTGCTCCTAGACTACAAGCCTGTAGAGCATGTTACTATACTGAGTACTATAGGCAATTATAACACAATGGTAAGTACTTGTCTGTCTAAAAATATCTAAAAACAGAAAAGATACAGTAAAAAAAAATGTATTATAATCTTATGGGACAAATGTAGTATATGTGTTCTGTTGTTAACCAAAACGTTATGTGATACATGACCTTAGTTCTACTTTTAATTTTTTGACAGACCTCTATACTGTTTTACATAGTGGCTACATAATTTTACATTTCCCCTAACACTGCACAAGGGTTGAATTTCTCCATATTATCACCAACCCTTGTTATTTTCTGTTTTTGTTTTGTTTTTGTTTTTTATTGATAGTGGCCATGCTAAAGGATATAAAGTGATGTCTCATTGTGGTTTCGATTTGCATTTTCCTGATGATTAGTGATGTTGAGTATCCTTTCATATGCTTGTTGACTATTTGTACAACTTCTTTAGAGAAATGTCTATGCAAGTTCTTTGCCCATTTTCTAATTGGATATTTGTTTTATTTTGCCATTAACTTGTAGGAGCTTGTTATATTCTGGATATAAATCTCTTCTAAGGTATATGATTTGCAAATACTTCTCCAATTCCATAGGTTGCCTTTGCACTCTGTTGATTTTTCCCTTTACTGAGAAGAATTTTTTTAGTTTGATGTAGTCCCATTTCTCCATTTTTGCTTCTGTTTCCTGAGCTTTGGTGTGATATCCAAAAAATCATTGCCAAGGTCAATGTCAGGAGAATTTTTTCCTATGTATTTTCCTAAGTTTTTTTTTATTATTTCAGGTTATATGTTTAGGTCTCTATTCTATTTTGAACTAATTTTCATATAAGATGAAAGTAAGGATCCAATTTCATTTTTATGCATGTGAATAACCAGTTTTCCCAGCACCACTTTAAAGAAACTGTCCTTTGCCCATTGCATAGTCCTGGTACCCTTGTTAATGATCATTTGACTATATATGTAAGGGATTTTTCTGGGCTCTCTATTCTGTTCCATTGATCTATATGTCTGCTTTATGCCAGTACCATACTGTTTTGAATATTATAACTTTGTGATATGTTTTTAAGTCTGGAAATGTGAGGCTGCCGGCTTTGTTTTCTTTCTGAAGATTGTTTTGGCTATTCAGAGCTATTTGGGATTTTATATGAATTTTACAATTGGATTTGCTACCTCTGCAAAAAAAAAAAAAAAAAAGTCATTGAGATTTTGATAAAGATTGCATTTAATCTAAGAATTGCTTTGCACATTTTAACAATATTAAGTCTTTAATGAACATGAGCATTTTTATTTCTGTCTAAATTTCTTTCATAAATTATTTGTTATTTTAGTGTAAAAGTCTTTTGCCACCTTTATTTCTAAGTATTTTATTCTTTTTGGTGTTGTTGCAAATGGAGTTGCTTTCCTAGTCTCCTTTTCATAAAGTTTGTTTTAGTGTATATCAACACATCTGGTTTTGTAACGTTGGTTTTACATCCTGCAAGTTTGCTGTGTTTGTTAGTTCTAACAGATTCTTTTTGTGTGTGAAATCATTAGGGTTTTCTATGTATATAATCATGTCATCCGAGAACACAGAAAACTTTACTTTTTTCCTTTACAATTTGGATGCCTTTTACTTCTTTTTTCTTTTTATGCCTAATTTTCTCAATTTCAGTTACAACATGTCCAAGCCCCTTAGGATGACATTTGAAGTTCTGATCTGATCTCTGTTGGCCTAATTTTCTTCTACTCCCTGCCTCACATTTTATTCCCTGGGAAAACAAGACATGTTTTCTCGATTTATGCCTTAGTTCCAAACCAGCTCCCTCCCCACTGCCACTCTTCTCCTACTAAAGTTCACTCTTTCTAGGTACATGAATTGGCTACTTTAGGGACCCCCTACATCATTTCACTAGGCTAAGCACTTGCCTCTAGGTTCCCAAATCTATATACAGAGAAAAGATATGAAACTGGTGAAGCACTGAGACTCTTGTACACCAAAGCAATGTGGATTTTTCTTAGTTTTACCTCTAGGAACTCAGGTAAGTCACTCCTTTACCCCCATAAACTTCAGTGTCCCCATATTATGGGGATAAAATAGTATCTACTTCATGAAGTTAAAAGAATAAGTAAGATGAAGCCTCAGAGTTGCCATATTGTTATCATCACCAGTATGTGCCTGTTTTTCCACTCTCAGGTCCCATTTAGTTGGGCATTTATTAGGTTTTCAATAAACAGTTGTCGACTGAAGTTCCTCTTTTTTGCATATCTGACATTATTTTTAAAGAGAATATAAGAAACTAGATGTTATCAAATAGTAGATGCTACAAAAATAAAAAATCATTATAATTGTATTGATCCCTCTCAAGGTCTAATTTTCTTCAGGTAGTTTTCTATGTATGTTATCTAGATATTATTTAAATTTTTTGAAATAAAACGTTTTAAAGGCAGGTAACGGGAAATTATTATTGATGAAATATTACTCCTCTCTAGCATAATTAAGCTGTAAAATCTGTTTAACTCTACTGGGAAAAATAGATTTGTTTTAAATCTTTAAAAATTATCATGTTTTTATTTTATGTAATTAAGAAGAAAAAATAAGTAATTTCTGCTTATTTATTTGGTGTTTTTTGTTTTGTTTAGTTTTGTTTCGTTTTTTTACTTTAAGTTCTGGGTTACATGTGCAGAATGAGCAGCTTTGTTACACACGCCCTGGTGGTTTGCTGCACCCATCAACCTGTCACCTACATTAGGTATTTCTCCTAATGTTATCCCTCCCTTAGCCCCCAACCCATGAACAGGCCCCAGGGAGTGATGTTCCCCTCCACGTGTCCACGTGTTCCTGCCTGCGGAGACGGCTCTCTTCCTCTGTCCTTGATCGCATTCCCTGCTTCCCGACTCTATTCTCCACCTTCTCCTCAAGGATTTTGCTGTATCTATTGTCCCTTCTTTTGGATCTTCAGTCTTTCACATTCCGATTCCTTGAGTCCCATCTAATAACAAGTTCAAGTCCTCCTCGTCTTTAAGTACCTTTCATCTGATCCTTTTTCCTCCAACTCCTGGCCCACCTCATTCCATTCATTTTTCATAAGATGTTTTGAAGGGTAAACCTACATTCTGTTTGGATTTTTAAACTTCCACTCCTTTCTGAGTCTCAATGCACATCTGATTCCTGCTCTCATTGTGCCACTGAAATTATTCATCCTGTTACCCCATAGTATCATAATTTCCAACTGCTATTTATAATGGTCTCTTCTCATCTCATAGCTGTAAAATGATAAATTTTGACACACTGAAATTTTTTAAAAGTTGGGGCCAGGTGAGGTGGCACATGCTTATAATGGGAAGCCAAGGCCAGTGGATCGCTTGAGCCCAGGAGTTCGAGACCATTTGAGACCAGCCTAGACAATGTAGAGAGACCATATCTCTGCAAAAATAAAAATGAAAATGAAAATAATTAGCCAGGCATGGTAGTGTGTGCCTGTAATCCAGGAGGCTGAGGTGGGAGGATTGCTTGAGCCAGGAGGTCAAGTTGCAGTAAGCTGTGATCATACCACTGCACTCAATCCTGGGCAACAGAGCAAGACCCTGTCTCAAAAACGAAAAAAAGACAGGAAGAAAAGCAAGTCTCAGAAGACTACTTGCAATACCAAGCAGTTTTATAAAATTTGCAGATAATCAAACTTGAAAATATAGTATTCAAATAGATATGCAGATATTCTAAAACTAATTTTTATTGTTGTGTATCGCAAAAATAAAATTCATGAGATTCTTTGCCGGAAGGCAGGGGAGGATTCACAAAGAAAATACAACAGAATTGATAATGACCTAGTTCATATGGAGTATATGTATGTTACATACAGTGTTTTGTAACTACTAATTGAAAAATTAAAAAGAAATGAAAGATATTATGTTGCTTTCAATGGGTTCTTGATTTATTAAGATGTGAATAGCAGCACTAATATTTTAAATGGCAGCCTGAATTCTTATTCCCATTTTCCTTTAGATGATATGAAATATATATTGTACAATTTGAGTTTTTTCTCATCATTTATGTAGATAAGTGTCAATTATAAAAAAATTTCAATTAATTTATAAATGAGATTTAGAAAGAAATAAGCAGTAAATTTTAATCGTGTCTAAAGAGGCACAGCACACAATAACTAGTTCTAGCTGAATATTTTCAATAAAGTACAAGAGGACAGAATCCTTGCTTTTGTGGTTGCTCTAAAATATTGTCTATTTCTACCTTTGGAAGTAGGACATACTACTTTCGTTGAACATGGGGGCTCTGGAGCTATAATGTGTCTGTTCAAATCCTGGCTTCCTTAAATCAATAAAGAAAGGCTTTGAGTGAGGAAAGATTAACATTTTGTTTTCTGGTGGGACACTCACTTCACTTTGCTACTAAGCTTGCTGACCTGCATCTGGACCAATGGGGCAGAAGAGAGGACACTGGAGATGTGGCCAAGGGATAGGGGTCAGAATCTGCTCTTCTAGGTTCCACACCAAGTAATTCAGAAAATGAGCCCACATTTGCCTGAGAAAGTTGGAATCTTTCATGTTTCCATGTGGGTCAGGTGTGGGCCCATTGGTATTCTAACGGTGCCCCTGGACAAGGTGGCCAAGCTGGATCAATCAATCCAACGACTCAACAGCAACTTCACTGCAGGAAATCCTATAGGAAACATGTGTCTTGCTTGCTCCATTCTTTGCCCCAACAATAGGTCAGAACCCATACTGTGGAGCTATGTAGTCAAAGCATAGCCACAGTGTCATGTGTGTAACTTATGCTTGGGGGAAATAAAAACTTTGAATAAACTGGAAAGCGAAGTTTTAAATGTACAGAATTAAACCCAAAATTGAAGTGAGATGATTTTAAAATAAATCCCATAATATTTTAAGGGACAACAGATAGAGCAACATCCTTGAAGAGGAGGTGGAGAATAGAGTCAGGAGGCAGGGAATATGATCAAGAACAGAGGAAGAGAGCCATCTTGGCAGGCAAGAACACATGGACACAGGGAGGCGAACATCACACACTGGGGCCTGTCGGTGAGTAGGGGCACTAGGGGAGTGATAACATTAGGAGAAATACCTAATGTAGGTGACCGGTTGATTGGTGCAGCAAACCACCTGGGCATGTGTAACAAAACTGTACATTCTGTACATGTAACTCAGAACTTAAAGTAAACAAACAAACACTGCCAAAAAATAAAAAAATAAATAAGTAAATAAAATAAATAAAGTGCCAAGGAGGGATGGAACGTTGGGGGAGTCTTGTGGTATTTATTCATGGTATTTATTTCCAACAAATGGCTAGAAATATGGTATTTATTTCTAGCAAATGGCTAGAAATCAGATTGCCATGCTTTTAAGGGAGCATGCTCTCCAGATGGAAAGGGGTTTGACAAGGCGCTGTTGGTAACAATTTTTGGGGGAGGAAAGCTTACATTTAATCCTTATGAGGTATGACTGCTTATTAAATTGATCAAAGCTCTATTAGAACACAAACATGTTACTGATAAGACTATCCCATGAAGCAGTTAGGTAATTAAAATCTGATTTGCCATGCTGCCCATGAACCCTTAGCAATGTGTTTTTGAATGAAGGCGGGGAAGACGAGAGAGATGGTACCATGAGATTTTTGCTTCCAACAAACTAAGGAATAGGTTAAAAAAAAAAAAATACAGGCAAAAGATCTGTTTTAAGGAGAGCTTCAAATAGAATTAAAGTTAGGTCTGTGCACCTCATAAAGTTATGCGGTGTTATGGTATTATTATTGAGGGAAATAATCTATGGTTTCCTTAAATTATACATGTATCAGCAATAACATCAACACCTTCAGGAGTCTACACGTCCAAAATCTAACTGCCAAACACAGCCCTGGGTAATGATGGAGCTGGTCTCTGGGGAAATGGGCCAGGGGACAGATGTGAATTAAAGATGGGTGATCAGAAGAAAGAATAAATTGATGACAGACACAAAGTAAGCAAGGATTGCCTTTGGGTAGGAATAGAAGAACACAGAAGGGAGAGAAAATAGTACTTACCTAGAATACCCAAGTGCAAAAAGAGCAAAAGTGCCATTAGAAAAGTGTGCCTACAGGGTCTCTCTGAGCTTCCCCTGGCTCAAGAGGCTGCCAAATTTGTGAATCAATCTTTGCTCAATTAAATTCTGTTAAACTTTATTTGGCTAAGAATTTTCTTTTAACAGATGTGTCAGAAGTAGGATCTGAAGTACTGCTTCTAATGACCCCCAGGAGTGCTGAGTGACCAAGAAAGGTACCCACTGCACCCATTGTCTCCATTACTCTCTCACAGCAACTGGGATCATGGTAATTTCTCTCAGACTCTGAAGCTCCATAGATTTTTGTTTTGAGCTCTCCAAGTTTCTTTGAGCAAATTTCTGATCCAAACTGGGTTTGGAAGTTGTGACAGAAACTCGACTGAGTCCAGGATTGGATTCTATATTAACTGGCTTGGATCCATAAAAGAGGCCTCTTATGTCTGACTGGATCAGAAAGAAACTAGTAGTAAATAGCAATATTGCACAGGGTATAAACTTTGGCTTTTAAAAGTTTGCAGGGATTTTTGTGTTCTACCACCTTTCTTTTTCTTGCATGCTTGGGTAGGAAAAAAAAAATCATTGGCTAAGTTGATCAAGGAGATCTGAAAACCAAAGTAAATACGTGAAGTAAAAATGGGATCCTTAGTTTCTAGAGAACTGAGTACCTTCCAGCTTACACATGCATAAATATTAGGCCCCGGAAGCAGCAAAGTCTTACAGAAATCGCAAAATCTTACTAAAGATTACTTACAGTGGAAGATTCCAAATGCACAAACTGTACTGAAGAAGTACATTTGAAAATGAGGGCTCTCAAATTAGTGTCTCATCTAGGGATGCCTATTGATAGGCAGAAGCTTTTAAAAAGATTTCAATATTTTATTAAAGACAAATAAAAGCTAAGTGACTAATTGATAAGAAAATTAAATCTGCTAACCTTTTGGCTTAGTTACTACCCTGCCCCAAAGATGAAAAGAAAACTGTCCTACAGAAAGTGCTTATAAGAGGTAGGCCCTCAGGTAAAACAGCCTTGCTCCCTTTTCAGATCTATCCATGCTGAGTCCAGGCCTAGAGAATGCTTTCTTTGCCCTATTCCTTAATGGGTTCCACCCTGAACTCAGTAATTTTAGCTAAGAAACAGTAGCTAAGTTAAAAAGAACACCTACTAAATTAAAATACACCTTTCTGGAATTTAATTGGCTATCTTAAAACCCTTTTGTAAAAAATAATTACATCTATTAAGGAAATCTCCATGTTTAAGGATGTCTGCCTATGTACATTAGGAACTCTTACCATTGTTTTAAATTTACATGAATCATACCTTTAAGGTGAAAAAACAAAGAGTGCCTAGATTCAGAGCATTCGGTACATTTATTTAAAAATGAGCATGAAGTACTTGCTCTTTATAATTTCTATTTCTTAACTATAATCACAACAACAGAATTATACATTAAAGAATCAAATAATTAGTTACCAAGACAGCATTTAAATATTTGCTGACACTCAATATATGTTAAGGTTTGAAATGAAACAATAAAGAATTAATTTATTTAAATTTTGTGTAAATAATCTCTACTCTCTAAATCACAGGAAATAAATCAAATACAAATATTCGCAACTCCAGTGGGTTACAATCTGACTCACTTACTCTTTTTCTTGCTCTTCTTATGCACTTAGTTGAAAGAACTTTCAATCAATCAAT
This sequence comes from Rhinopithecus bieti, assembly GCF_001698545.2. NCBI lineage: Eukaryota > Metazoa > Chordata > Mammalia > Primates > Cercopithecidae > Rhinopithecus > Rhinopithecus bieti. The sequence continues at coordinate 193,395 of NW_016814757.1, read as the reverse complement.
ATTGTCTTAAGGTATTTGTGAAAAAAATAATAAAATAGAGTATATCTCCATCTTAACACACATTTCCTTATTTTTTACATTATGATTATGAATTATCTTATTTTTATTTCCCACTAGACATGGAGCTCCTTAAAGGCAAACTATTTCAAATTATTCCTCTCCGTGTTCCTTCCAGGTTCTAGCAAAGAATGCTTTACACAAGGACTCACACATGGTAACTGCTCGATACATGTTGCTGAGTAATGAACATGAGACTGGAAACACTGAGGATCACAATAAATAATTTCTTTAATACCTAGGAAAATGATAACTTGTGAGCCATAATAGAAGGCTTATATGGGTTTGGGAGAAGAATTTTATATATATATGTATATATGTGTGTGTGTGTGTGTGTGTGTGTGTGTGTGTGTGTGTGTGTGTGTGTGTATTTAGGGAGAGAGAGAGATCATATATATTCTCCCAGGAGAATCATTTGTCACACCTAGAACTAACTTTTATGATATCAAAAACTATATATGGAGAAATATAGATAAGGCAGGAGGAGGAGAGAAGTGATTTATCAAAAGTCTACGTTAAGACCTCAGTGCAGTCTGAGATATTTGGAGGAGTTTGAGGGAAGGGTGCCAATTACTGAGATCCTCTGGAATGGGGTTCTCTAGAACAAGGCATGAAAAATTTTATTGGGGTGGGGTTATAAACCGTATACCTCATAATATTCTACATGCTTTGGGTAAAATAGTGAAACCCTTGTAAACTTCTTTTTTGCTTGTTATTATTATAGGTATTTATTTACTTATTTTTTGAGACAGAGTCTGGCTCCGTCACCAAGGCTGGAGTACAGTGGAGGGATCTCAGCTCACTGCAACCTCTGCCTCCTGGGTTCAAGCAATTCTTCTGTCTCAGCCTCCCAAGTAGCTGAGACTACAGGCCCATGCCACCACGCCCGGCTAATTTTTGCATTTTTAGTGTAGCCGGGGTTTCACCACATTGGTCAGGCTGGTCTCCAACTCCTGACCTCAGATGATCCACCTGCCTCAGCCTCCCAAAGTGCTAGGATTACAGGCGTGAGCCATCGTCCCTGGTCTATTATAGATCTTTAAATGTTGCACCTTGTCAGGCCTGAACTCCATGAGCCCCAGATTCTATTATGTTACAGTACCTAGGAATTAATCAGTTGAAAAAAAGACTTCTATATTTGTGCTGACTTATTCTAAGTTCTCCTGCATAAAGCCCTGCTTGCCAATCAATCAATCAATCAATCAATAAAAGCACTTACTTTTTTTATTTTAGCAGCTGATGGTTTTCTCTTAGTCCTGGGAATAGAAGAGGTAAGTAACCTCTGGAAAGAGTAACACTGTTGCTTTCACTTTACAAATTTCATTTCAGAGAAGGCTCTTTGTGATCAGCTGTGAACACACCCTGGTATGTTTCTCTGAAACCTTAGCCCATGGGAAATCAATGACCACATTAAAGTTGATGCTGCTGAGTTTTTTTTTTTTTTTTTTTTTTTTTTT
>NW_016814757.1:179838-191500 GCF_001698545.2 Rhinopithecus bieti | reverse complement strand
TTTTTTTTTTTTTTAAGGAAATCAGATTAGAAAAGAAGGAAGGAAAAGAGACTGTGATGGGGTTTGGATCTCTCAGGCTCTGTGATTAAAATTATCATATTATGGATATGTGCATTAAAATAAATTATTTTTCATCCAAAATATATAGTGAACTCTCAACTTTCTTGCACGGGTTTAAAATATGTTACACTTCAAAATGAAAAAAATAAAAACAATATTACAGTTTACATTCACTGTTAGCTTTTTTATATTTAGCTTGTTTTCTTTTTTTCCTTTCCTTGGGAGTGGTGGTTGTTTGCTTGTTTGTTTTTGCATCAGCCAATATACTCATATTTCCATTATAACTTCATCTCTAGAAGGAAAAGAGACACTAGCAGGCAATTGTTTACACCAAGGATGAAGAATATTTATTCTAAAAATACCTTAAGTTAACAAGTAAGGACAGCTTATCCCAGCACATATTGGGGGAAAATACCATTTATCTGTATCAAGCCATATGCACATCTCTTACCTCCCCCTGTCTGCATAACATCAGACCGATTTCAGCCCTTGAATGTTTGATAGAATTAAAGATGAGCATTAGCCGTCATACATAGAGAACCTACCTCTGACAAAAGAATGAGAAATAGACATGGTTTAACCTGACAGTATCAAATGAGTATACTAGGAATTCTTGCTTAATAATTCTGAATTTTCAAATATTTTTCTCAGAAATATGGCAGCGAGGGAGTAAAGTTGTTCCACATTTTTCATAAAATAAATGATGGGTCACTTATACCATACAAGGCAATAAGAATTTCATCTTAAATTCAATAAATGATATTAATTTCAACCCATGTTCTTTTTAAACACATGCAATTGATTCTGACTAAAAGCTCACCCATAGCAAACTTGATTTGACCGCTGGAAGCTGGAACTCTTAATTAGCTGTGATGCAGACACCAAAACTAAGGTTCTTTAGCTCATTTAGGTCGGTTATATTTGCTATTCTCACACCTGTACATGAAGAAAATTTTGCCTATTTCCAAACATTGATTTTTAACCCTTACAGGACTAACAGTTTTCTGGGAATATTTGCTATTCTTATTATATCTGCTTGATATTGCCCACAGGGATGTTTGTTAGGACTAAGTATTCCCCACTTCTTTCTTTGACTTTTTGTAGCATATAAAACAAACAACGATTCACTTTTCTTTTGTTAGAGGATGCTCACCACGCACTTCTTTATAAAATAATTTATGGTCTTTCAGCTCATTCATTAAAAAATTACATGTGTACTAAATTTAGTGCTGAGAAGAGAACCTTCAAATGACCCACGAGGATTATCAGAAACCATGCTGCCTAATGAAGAGCATCTGCAAAGCATGCCCTTAAATCTTTCTGAACTCTCAACGAAGAGTTTTACAGTCACATTCATTATACGTTTGGGTTCATCTTTATCTGGAAACTGTGTTTTCCTGATAGCACACTTGATCTTTGCCCTGATGCACTATCTCACTTCTAGAATCTACTGCTAAAAAGAGACTGGAATAAAAAAGTTTCTTTTTTTTTTTTTTTTTTTTTTTTTTTTTTTTTTTTTTTTTTTTGAGACAGAGTCTCGCTCTGTCACCCAGGCTAGAGTGGAGGGGCGTGATCTTGGCTCACTGCAACCTCCACCTCCTGGGTTCAAGCGATTCTCCTGCCTTAACCTGCTGAGTAGCTGGGATTACAGACACACATCACCATGCCCAACTAATTGCTGTGTTTTTAGTAGAGACAGGGTTTCACCATGTTGGTCAGGCTGGTCTCGAACTCCTGACCTTGTGATCTGCCCGCCTCAGCCTTCCAAAGTGCTGGGATTACAGGTGTGAGCCACCGCACCTGGCCATAAGTTTCATTTGCTATCTCAGCAAATCCTGGCTCCTTTATATTACCTTTAAATTCTTCATGAAGATTGAATAATAACTTTATATGATATCTCTCTATCTGTACCTTATTATTAGCAACTAAAAGAAGCCTGCTGGCACTTTTGACATTCTGTCTGAAAACTCCCTGAAATAGATCCATCAGTTCAGATCCGTAGGTGAAGCTCCTGTTTTCTGCATTGCCTTGGGTGACAGTTTTGCTGTGTTTCCCATCACTACCTAATGAGGAATGGCCAAGAGGACTTCTTGACTCACATGTTGGGCTTTCGGGCAGGAGTGGCTGGAACAACAGAAGCGAGGTGGGCCTCTGCTCATAGCTTCTCCACATGAGGAGCTTGGGCTTCTTCATAGCATGACAGTCTCAAGACAGTCAGGCTTCTAATGCAGCAGCTGCATTTCCCTAAGAAACTATTTCAAAAGACAGAAATGGGAAACTACCAGTTTCTTTCGTTCTAGGCCTGCAAACTGCCACAGAATTAGTTCCAGCATATTCTATTTGTCAAAGCAGTCAGAGACCCTGCCCAGATTTAAGGGGAGTAAACACAGCCTCTCCAAAGTATAAATATAAAATAATTTGCAGCTACCTTTCATTGTCCATATTTAATCCATGCTCTCCCCTTCCCCATTCCACTGAGTTCGAGTCCTGTATCCAGCCATGTAATTGGCAGTTCCATGTAGATGTCCCAAAAACATCTGACCATGACAAAAGCCAAACTCACTTCTCCAGTGTTTCCTGCAGTAGTGAAGGACTCTCACTTACCAAAAAATTGGAGGTTATCTTTGAAACTTCTCACACACTATATGCAATGCATCACCAACTTCTAGTAATTTTACTTCATATGTAACATTATTTGCTTTGTTTTGTTTTGTTTTGTTTTGTTTTGTTTGAGATGAAAGGGAGATGAACCATTTGCCCTTTAATTTTAATCTCCCCTCCTTCTATCAAATACATTTCTTACCAAGCTGAGGTCTAGTTTTCAATCTCTGGTCCAGGCTTTCCTCTATCATGGGTAGGCTTCCTTCTAACCCTTGGTGAGTAGGAATATTTCAACTGTTACTAGGTTTTCAGTAAGACACCATACACAAACAGAACTTTCTAAATTTAAAAGGAATTAATACCGAGTGTATGTCTGTGTCTGTATGTAAATATATACACATACATTTGGCTGATAATAAAGTCTGATCTGTTACTTGTTTAAATTTGTGGAATGCTATACCCTCATCACAAAAAAAGTAACTAACATTATTAAGTACTCATTTTATTTCTAAAACTCACACAATATTGCAAGATCTTTATTATTCTATCACTTTTACAGATAAAAAAACTTAGTCTCTGTCTTTAAGTAACTTTTAGGTCACATAGTAAATGGTAATCTGGAATGGCCTTTACAGTGCAGCTCTTTTGATCATACAACATGAATTCCATATAACCATGGAACCATTATTCATGTTTCTGTCATAGCCCACATCACACATCTGCCGTGTACTTAAATTATTTGTAAACATGCTTGTCTTTCGCACTGTATTTTAGAGTCCATGCTTCCCTACTTAATAGCTTTTTAACATTGCAAAATTTATAATTTCCCGATTTCTCATTTCTCATGTATGCAAAATGAGGGGGCTGAACTAGAAAGTCTCTATAGTCCCTTTTAATTCTAGTATTCAGGAATGTCTATGATGGTGAACTCCTTGGAATAAAGCATTTATTCATCTTGTATTATCTAAAATTTACAGTCAAGTGCATTGTACCCAGTAAGTATTCCATAAATGTTTATTGAGTGACATAATAATGTAAAAGCAATTAGCATTTACAGTTAAAAATCCATTTATAAATGTGTTTGTTCATCACTTATGGACCAGTTGCAATCTATTAGGGCACCTTATTGTCCTCAAAGAATTTCCATCCACAACTACAACTGTTGATCTTTTTTACATATAATAACTTTTATGAATTTCATGGAAAAATTATGCAAGATAGATGTTATTACCATTATTTTAATTTGAAATATGAGAAAATTGGTTAGTCGTGGTGACTCACACCTGTAATCCTGATACTTTGGGAGGCTGAGATGGGCAGACGACTTGAGGTCAGGAGTTTGAGACCAGCCTGGCCAACAAGGTGAAACCCTGTCTCTGCTAAAAATACAAAAATTAGCAGGGTGTGGTGGCGCACACCTGTAATTCCAGCTACTCAGGATGCTGAGGTAGGAGAATCTTTCAAACTCAGAAGGTGGAGGTTGCAGTGAGATGAGATCGTGCCACTGCCCTCCAACCTGGGAAACAGAGAAAGACCCTGTCTCAAAAAAATAAATAAAATAAAACATGAGAAAATTAAAGCCCAAAAAGGCTAATTGATTCATAGTAAGTGAAGGAACCTGAATTGGAATTCTCAGTATCTGATTTTCAATTCCAGTAATCTTTCCAGTAGAATATGATATTCCCTAAATGTTTCCACTTTTCAGTGCCCAGTGAACTACAGAAGGGGAATGGAGAAGACAATAAGTCACAGTCGGGAAGGTCTAAGAATGACAACAAATTAGTATCAGGAATAATGGGGTGATAGGACTTCCAAATTTTAGAGTCAAAGAAAATAAAGACTGAATACCACATCAGCGTAACAAGGGAGACAGTTAGTAACTCTTGGAATAGTAATGAGACACAATGGTGGTCACTGATTCTAAGGGAGTAGTGAATGTTTGCAAATATCCTTCCAACATCTGAGATCTGGAATTATAAATATAAGCAGAAAAGTTAGCCAAGAAGCCTGAGATATGCAAATGTGAATGGAAAAATAAATATGCTACAGTGAAGATAAGGGTGGTAAGTAAATAATATAGTATAAATTCATTTGTCTAGTATGTTTTCATTAATTTCCCCTACAGCTTAAGCCCAAATTATTTTGCTTTTCATCTAAAGTTGTTCTGGGATTTGGACCAAAAGGAAAAAAAAAAAAGCAAAAGGCTAATGAATGAAAATATTAGGATAGCACTTTCACTTGAACAAGAAGGTCAGTTGGGAGAAACAGTGCAGCAAAAGACCTGGAAGGGTTTAGCAAGAACCAACAACAAGAATGGAATTTGACAATGGATAAAGTTCTTCATACTGAGGCAGCTGTACCTTTTGTTTTGCCCACCTGTCAACTAGATTAATCTGATCCTGCATACATGAAGAAGGAAAGGAAACACAGGGATAAGAACAGCTCCTGACGCTGCATTCTAATATTTCTTTTTGAAACATGAGATCTCAGATAACCAATACCACATCTACACATATGAGACACAGCCAATCTCACATGCAACTGATCATAGAATTTTTTTCCTTTCAGAGGCATTTAAAAACAGAAGAGTTTCTCCTTTATGAAGAATGATGGTAAAGAATGATGCCATATAAGGGCAGAAAATAAAGATGATATTTGATAGTGATGACCCAATTCACTTGAAAGTAAAGCTTAATAGGTGAAGAAAATGAAAAGCACTGTGATTTTTCCATACCCATCTACCTAAATCTATAGGAATAAATAAATTTTGCCAAAGAGTGAAATAAGTGTACTAAAGCACTATGCTGAAGGAGCTTAAAATTTAATAACATTCTTCTTTTGATGCTGCCCATTGCTTGATTCCGTTAAAATTAAGTTTTAATAATAGCATGTCTAATAATACAACTCCCAGTCAGTGCCATCTATTTCTGAATCTTTTTTTCATTTTCCTCCATACTTGAAGTTTTGTTAAGTTACCACAAACATAAAACCTATATTTAAGAGGTCTAGTAAAGAAATACTGCACACTAACTGTGAAAACATGTACGGGATCACTTGAGCAGAGCTTTAAAGAAAATCTAAATTGACTTATTAAGAATCAGAAGACAGTCTTAATGGGAATGAGTCAGTAGGCTCAGAAAATTTTTTTTATTATACTTTAAGTTCTAGGGTACATGTGTATAACGTGCAGTTTTGATACATAGGTATACATGTGCCATGTTGGTTTGCTGCACCCATCAACTCATCATTTACATTAGATATTTCTCCTAATGCTATCCCTCTCCCAGCCCTCGACCCCGAGACAGGTCCTGGTGTGTGATGTTCCCTGCCCTGTGTCCAAGTGATCTCATTGTTCAATTCCCACCTATAAGTGAGAACATGTGGTGTATGGTTTTCTGTCCTTGTGATAGTTTGCTAAGAATGATAGTTTCCAGCTTCATTCACGTCCCCACAAAGGATATGAACTCATCCTTTTTTATGGCTGCATAGTATTCCGTGGTGTATATGTGCCACATTTTCTTAATCCACTCTATCATTGATAGACATTTGGGTTAGTTCCAAGTCTTTGCTATTGTAAATAGTGCTGTGATAAACATACATGTGCATGTGTCTTTATAGTAGCATGATTTATAATCCTTTGGGTATATACCCAGTAATGTGATGGCTGGGTCAATTGTTATTTCTAGTTCTAGATCCTTAAGGAATGGCCACACTGTCTTCTGCGATGGTTGAACTAATTTACACTCCCAACAACAGTGTAAAAGCATTCCTATTTCTCCACATCCTCTCTAGCATCTGTTGCTTCCTGACTTTTTAATGATCGCCATTCTAACTGGTGTGAGATGGTATCTCATTTTGATTTTGATTTGCATTTCTCTAATGACCAGTGATGATGAGCAAGTGTTCATGTGTCTGTTGGCTGCATAAATGTCTTCTTTCAAGAAGTGTCTGTTCATATCCTTTGCCCACTTTTTGATGGGGTTTTTTTTTCTTGTAAATTTGTTTGAGTTCTTTGTAGATTCTGGATATTAACCCTTTGTCAGATGGGTAGATGCAAAATTTTTCTCCCATTCTGTAGGTTGCCTGTTCACTCTGATGGTAGTTTCTTTTGCTGTGCAGAAGCTCTTTAGTTGAATTAGATCCCATTTATCACTTTTGGACTTTTGGCTTTTGTTGCCATTGGTTTTAGACATGAAGTCCTTGCCCATGCCTATGTCCTGAATGGTATTGCCTAGGTTTTCTTCTAGGGTTTTTATGGTTTTAGGTCTAACATTTAAGTCTTTAATCCATCTTGAATTAATTTTTGTATAAGGTGTAAGGAAGGAATCCAGTTTTAGCTTTCTACATATGGCTAGCCCGTTTTCCCAGCACCATTTATTAAATAGGGAATCCTTTCCCCATTTCTTGTTTTTGTCAGGTTTGTCAAAGATCAGATGGTTGTAGATGAGTCATGTTATTTCAGAGGCCTCTGTTCCGTTCCATTTGTCTATATCTCTGTTTTAGTACCAGTACAATGCTGTTTTGGTTACTGTAGCCTTGTAGCATAGTTTGAAGTCAAGTAGTGTGATGCTTCCAGCTTTGTTCTTTTTGCTTAGGTTTGTCTTGGCAATGCGGGCTCTTTTTTGATTCCATATGAACTTTAAAGTAGTTTTTTCCAATTCTGTGAAGAAAGTCCTTGGTAGCTTGATAGGGATGTCATTGAATCTATAAATTACTTTGGGCACTATGGCCATTTTCACAATATTGATTCTTCCTATTCATGAGCATGGAATATTCTCCCACTTGTTTTTATCCTCTTTTATTTCATTGGGCAGTGGTTTGTTGTTCTCCCTGAAGAGGTCCTTCACATCCCTAGTAAGTTGGATTTCTAGGTATTTTATTCTCTTTGTAGCATTTGTGTATGGGAGTTCACTCATGATTTGGCTCTCTGTCTGTTAATGGTGTATTGAAATGCTTGTGATTTTTGCACACTGATTTTATATCCTGAGACTTTGCTGAAGTTGCTTATCATGGTAAGGAGATTTTGGGCTGAGACGATGGGGTTTTCTGAATACACAATCATGTCATCTGCAAACAGGGACAATTTGACTTCCTCTTTCCCTAACTGAATACCCTTTCTTTCTTTCTCTTGCCTGATTGCCCTGGCCAGAACTTCCAACACTATGTTGAATAGGAGTTGTGAGAGAGGGCATCCCTGTCTTGTGCCAGTTTTCATGGGAATGTGTCCAGTTTTTGCCCATTCAGTATGACATTGGCGGTGGGTTTGTTTTAAATAGCTCTTATTATTTTCAGATACGTTCCATCAATACCTAGTATATTGAGAGTTTTTAGCATGAAGGACTGTTGAATTTAACCAGCTGACATCATAATGACAGGATCAAATTCACACATAACAATATTAACCTTAAATGTAAACGGGCTAAATGCCCCAATAAAAAGGCACAGTTATTTTGCCTGTTAATTGATGCCGTTTCTTCATAGCATCAATGGTCTTTACAACTGGGCATGTTTTTACAGTGGCTGCTACCAGTTGTTTCTTTCCATGTTTAGTGCTTCCTTCATGAGCTCTTGCAAGGCAGGCCTGGTGGTGACAAAATCTCTTAGCATTTGCTTGTCTCTAAAGGATTTTATTTCTCCTTCACTTATGAAGTTTAGTTTGGCTGGACATGAAATTCTGGGTTGAAAATTCTTTTCTTTAAGAATGTTGAATATTGGGCCCCACTCTCTTCTGGCTTGTAGGCTTTCTGCCAAGAGATCCACTGTTAGTCTGATGGGCTTCCCTTTGTGGGTAACTCGACCTTTCTGTATGGCTTCCCTTAACACTTTTTCCTTCATTTCAACCTTGGTGAATCTAACAATCATGTGTCTTGGGTTTGTTCTTCTTGAGGAGTATCTTTGTGGTGTTCTCTGTATTTCCTGAATTTGAATGTTGGCCTGCCTTGCTAGGTTAGGGAAGTTCTCCTGGATAAAATCCTGAAGAGTGTCTTCCAACTTGGTTCCATTCTCCCCATCACTTTCAGGTACACGAATCAAACGTAGATTTGGTCTTTTCACATAGTCCCATATTTCTTGGAGGCTTTGTTTGTTTCTTTTTACTCTTGTTTCTCTAAACTTCTCTTCTCACTTCATCTCATTAATTTGATCTTCAGTCACTGATACTCTTTCTTCCACTTGATCAAATCAGTTATTGAAGCTTGTTCCTAAGTTGTGAAGTTCTCATGCCATGGTTTTAAACTCCATTAGGTCATTTAAGTATTCTCTACACTATTTATTCTAGTTAGCCATTCATTTAATCTTTTTTCAAGGTTTCGCTTCCTTGTGATGGGTTCAAACATCCTCCTTTAGCTCAGAGAAGTCCGTTATTACCAACCTTCTGAAGCCTACTTCTGTCAACTCATCAGAGTCATTCTCTATCTTGCTTTGTTCTGTTACTGGCGAGAAGCTGTGATCCTTTAAAGGAGAAGGGGTGCTCTGATTTTTAGAATTTTCAGCTTTTCTGCTCTGGTTTCTCCCCATCTTTGCAGTTTTATTTACCTTTGGTCTTTGATGTTGGTGACCTACAGATGGGGTTTTGGTGTGTATTTCTTTTATGTCGATGTTGATGCTATTCCTTTCTGTTTGTTAGTTTTCCGTCTAACAGACAGGTCCCTCAGCTGCAGGTCTGTTGGAGTTTGCTGAAGGTCCATTCCAGACCCTGTTTGCCTGGGTATCACCAGCAGAGGCTGCAGAACAGCAAATATGGCAGAACAGCAAATATTGCTGCCTGATCCTTCCTCTGGAAGCTTTGTCCCAGAGGGTCAGCCACCTATATGAGGTGTCTATTGGCCCCTACTGGGAGGTGTCACCCAGTTAGGATACACAGAGGTTAGGTACCCACTTGAGGAGGCAGTCTGTCCATTCTCAGAGCTCAAACTCCATGCTGGGAGAACCACTGCTCTCTTCAGAGCTGTCAGACAGGGACATTTAAGTCTGCAGAAGTTTTCTGCTGCCTTTTGTTCAGCTATGCCCTGCCCACTGAGGTGGAGTCTAGAGGCAGTAGGACTTGTTGAGCTGCGGTGGGCACTGCCCAGTTCGAGCTTCCCAGCCACTTTGTTTACCTACTCAAGCCTCAGCAATGGCGGACGCCCCTACCTCAGCCAGACTGCAGCTTCACAGATCGATCTCAGACTGCTGTACTAGCAGTGAGCAAGGCTCTGTGGGCATGGGACCCCCTGAGCCAGGCAGAGGAAATAATCACCTTGTCTTCCAGTTGCTAAGACTTTGGGAAAAGCACAGTATTTGGGTGGGAGTGATCCGTTTTTCCAGGTAGTCTGTCACAGCTTCCCCTTGGCTAGGAAAGGGAAATCCCTCAACCCCTTGCACTTCCTAAGTGAGGTGACGTCCCACCCTGCTTCAGCTTGCCCTCCTTAGGCTGCATCCACTGTCCAATCAGTCCTAATGAGATGAACCAGGTACCTCAGTTGGAAATGCAGAAATCATCCATTTTCTGCATCGATCATGCTGGGAGCTGCAGACCAGAGCTCAGAAAAAATTTTTAATGTTACTTACCCTCTTCTCCAACTCATTTTGGTTTTGGGTTTTGTTTTGCTTTGTTTTGTTTTGGATTTCTGTATTGCTCTATGTTTTGAAGACAACTTAAGAGTTCATGGGCCTAGTCAAATGTTTATCTTTCTGTGTATTGAGCTGGGGAGGAAGAAAGCAAAGCTAAACATGAAAACAAGTAAAAATTTTCCAGCTATTGCTTCATTCTTTTAAAGATTTTGACATAGTTATCTGTGCAGGAGATATAAAAAGAAAAAATACTTCTATAAGCCTGAGGTATAGCCCTACTACATGAATAACCTTGAGTCATTTCTCATATAACTCAATCACAGGGCAGGTTAAAAATTTTAAAGCAACAACAGAGTGGTCTGTGTTGAATATCATTGCACCTCCATTACTTCTACAGAATTTTTTTCTTTTTGTCACTAAAGGTTAGGAAACAAAGGACCTAATTAGTTCGAGTCTGTTACTGACTTATCACTGGTTTTTGTTCTATTACTTAAGATTTCTGTGCCTTAGTTCCACAATTATAAAAGTGAAAAAGTAAACATTATTTTCTTGCACAAAATATTGTAAAGGCATTAAAATGTCCTGCACCAAATAAAGTATCTGAGCAAACAGGAAAATGAACATAAACAATATTGCTAACAACAATTCAGACCCAATGTCATTTGAAATATGACTTGTATAAGAGAGAATAATTGTAACTCCACTTAGCCAATGTTAAAGACATTAAAATTGATAGGATATCATCTTGTCTGACTCAGTAATTTCCAATGCAACTGTAAATTTCAAGAACATCTCTGATCCTTTATTTCTACAGTATCTCAAAGTGCCAGAAACATCTCCTTTCAGTCTTAGCAGATCATGATTATGAATGTTTTTTATTCTATAATTGTGGTTAATTTTGGGTTGGTGTTGGCCTAGAACCAGGAACTTTTTAAAAATTTTGCCTCTTCTGCTCTGACTCTTCTACTTGCTATCCAGATAGCAACTTGTTCCCATGGGATAAAGTAAGAAATATGTGAGCAACTTGGCTTAATATTATATTTTGTTCTATTTTCATCATGGTACATCCATTACAAAAAGCAAAAATAACATTTAAAACCTGTTGCTGCATACATTTTCCATGCTGTACATTTTGCATAAAATTGGATCATTTCTTCAACAGGGAAATTTGTCTGTTTGAATTTTAAATGTGTCAAGAACTATGATTTAATTAACTGTATGAGTCATCATTCTGCATTTATAAATACCACCTTTTCAAGTGCTGAGAGCATCAAAGCTGTTCTTTCCCCACTGAAGGACAATAAATTATGAAATATACACTGATATTACAACATAAGTAAAAATTAGAATTCAAGTCATTTCATCAGTGATATTGCAAGAATGAATAAGAAACTACACTAAAATGTTTACTGTAAGCTATTACTTCCCAAGATTACTAATTCTTTTTTTT
>NW_016814757.1:155148-175728 GCF_001698545.2 Rhinopithecus bieti | reverse complement strand
TATTCGGCCATCTTGCTCCGCCCCCCAACGGCAATTACTAATTCTTATATCTGATGAAGATTGCTAGAAAAATTAAATAATTAAATTCCTCATACAGCTTGCATTCATTTAAAATATGCTCACTAAAAGGTAATAAGTTAACAACAATTCCTTACTATTCTTGTGTTGGTTGTCTTTTTGACACCCATGCATTTTGTCTTAATCTAAAACTGAAATCTTTAGAAGAAATTTTGTCTCAAAATTATACTATGTAACTATTACAAGTGTCTTACTAAAGAGAAAAAGTTACCTGCTTTATTGAATAATCATAAAACTTGTTATTAAAGATATTAGAAATCTTGTAACTCTATTAAGTGTAATGGTATCACTGAGTTCTATCTTTATCATTTAGCTTATGGCGAAAACAAAGCTAGAATGTTTCCATATCATACATATTTTAATAATCTTGTATGGAAAAAATCAGTTTCTAAGTCCTGGAAAATCCATTTATTATGTGTAGAGATAGAAAGACTAAGTTTATTAAAGGCGTGTTAAATTTGTTACTATATCTAGATTCCTAATCCATATAAATGACTTTCTCACCAAATTATAACAGGTTCCTTTTATCATGTTGTGAAAGAATAAAAGAGATATCTTGAGGATTGCAACAGAAACAGAAATTTCCACAAAGTCATTATAGTGTGAAATACTAACAAAAAGTATTGACAAGTTTACCAGTTGTCCATTTATATTTGTCTTATTTAAAATGCAGGACATTCTAAAATAAACTTTTTCCATGTGTTGATTACTTTTTTCCATTAAATTATTTTGTTTCATAATCTATTCCAATGCTCTCTGCTCAGAACTAAAATGAAGTTGCTCTTTATTAAATGTACAGTGGTAAAATGCATTTGAAATATTAGTTTGGAGCAAAAGTAATAGTAAAACCTGCCATTACTTTTAATCAACTACAACTTTAATCAATTACAACCTTTAAACTAAGGTCTTGTTTTATTAGTAATCACACAAATAATGCTAGTGACTTAGAAAATTTTATTAGGAAGGAAGTTGTATTTCTCTTGTAAGAAGTACTGTCACCACCTAATAGATAGGTTTTACTTATTTATTGTATTATCTTCTTCTCAAAAGAATTTGATGTCTTCATGTATTGTTACTCATCTGCATAAAGGTTTCAGTGATGTACATTTTTCATAAAATAAACAACTACAAATTTGTTTTAAATTATTTTGCTTTTAGAAATTTGCCCTTTTAAGCCCGTGTAGTTTTAGTGGCTATTCTTTCAATCCATTAGTATTAATGTTTATTTTTAATGAATTGTTTTGTCAAATTATTCTATACTGAGTATTTTTATTTTGGTGGCTATTTAAAAGTAAATTCTGATGCTTCATGTGGAAAATAGGCACATGTATGTGCTTTATTTAGCTCTGTGTCTAACTAAAAAACGTCTCCAGCATTTCATGCTATAAAGCAATGTGGACTTCATTAATATCTGCCATACCCACCTCAGAGGGCTCTTGGGCAACAGTATAACTGTTTTTAAAAGTTAAACACCTCTCATTAGTTTCCCAACCACAATACTATCATATAATGGATACTATTACCTACTCTCTTGAAAGAGGTAATTTTACGATTTAGCAATCAAGAATATCAATCCTTGTTTTACAGCCATATTAAGATTGTAATGAACATAAAGGGGGGAAAAACAAAAATGTTCTCATCACATTTGAATGCTCCAGTGAGTCTCTCTATGAATTCTAAATATTCATGCATAGAAAAGAAATAGTAAAATAATTGCATTGAAATATCCCATATGGAAAATATATGTAACCTTGTTTTGAGTTATTTAATACGTAACATATATATGTCTAAATTAGAATATTTTAAATATTGTCAAATTATTTTCCTAAAGGCAAGTCTTAGTATAGTACTCTTAATTGCAATCCCTTTCTTAAACAACCTCATTGTTCTTTTAAAAGCAAAAATTTAAATGAGAATGCGTTATCGTTTTTGTTAATCAGTCACATACCATACTAAGCAGTACTAGGTGCTTTAAATTACAATCCAGTTCTAAGATAAAGTTTCTCATTTTGAATTTTAGTTATATCCACAGATGACAGATAGGTAGTAGATAATGATAGAGACAGAAATATTGCTGATGTTATATAAATACTTTTAATGTTATATATTCTTACACATTTATATAAGAATACATATAGTCATATACACACACACACACATATAAGAATATACATATCAGGATATCTAACATTAAGTGACAGCAAAGTAATCTTTCTGAGAACATACATCTTCCCTGAAAATTGAGACATAATTTAGTCACCACAACCAAAATCTAACTTTAAAGATCAGTAACAAAGATGAGGCATTTATTGTAATTTTTAGAGCTGAACTAAATACTCAAATAATTTATTGCAATCCCATTTCTTCCACTAAGTCCAGATAGTCTCCTTCTTATACAACTGCCTAGTATATAAGTTTCCCAAAAGCCTACAATTTGAAGCAGATTCAATTTGCCTTAGGCCAAAGTTAAATTAGGTCAAAGTATATTTGGAAGGTCCCAATACTTTCCTGGGGCCACGCTTCCCATTTTTCTATTCTTCCCCGATTTATATGACCTATGAGTTCTATTCCAGCTAACATCCAATCCCTATTCCCCCTCTCCCAATCTTCTTAACTTCCATTGGCTCCAATTCTGTAAGAAACTAAATAATTTTTAAATGGTTACACTAATTAGCCAGTGACAACAAATGAGCTGCTTCTTAAGGATGAAATGGCAGTGGAAGGCCTTGTTGTGTGTAACTTGAAGCAACATAGGCAAGTTCAGTGTCTCATTTATCCTCCACATTCACATAGCGTAGGTTTCTGTTCTTCACTCTGAGAGCATGGTTTAAAAACGGAAAGGCAAGGGTGATTGTGCTCCCTAGGACATGTGGTTCTGGAACAGACATAACGTTTTTCCTGCTTTAAATGTTGTCGACTTTATTACATCTTAAACAGAATATTATAAACAATCAGAAAGTGGGATATTTAATATAAGTAAGTATTTTTTAAAGTTTAACTTTCAAAATGTACTCACTTTTATAAAAGGCAGATTTATACCAATCACTTATATTTCCATTGTTTATATTGAATTTCTGACCATGGTAGCAATGTGATTTATTTAAGTGATTCGTTTTGAAAGTAATTTTAGGCTCTTTTTAGTCAAGGGAAATTTTCATCTCTGGGCAGAGTCTCTTGATATACACCCACCACACATACATATCATCATAGTTATATTCTGAGATAGGGTTGCATCTATGCACATCTCACTACCAGCTCACCCGTGTCCCCTAGGGTTTATACAATTCTTGCCTCTGTTTTCTCCAGCTCTGTTTTCATAGGTCCTCATTCAAAAGCTGGAGAAAATTTCCCCGTGATTTTAATTGAGTAATCCAATGACACATGTTAATATCTTTCCATTTCCAATTTAACCTACAACAATTAGAGCCATGGCACTGGCTACAGGTGGGCCCAGTCCAGAAAATAGACAACATTCAACATTTCCACGAAAGAAATTTTAATACAGAAAATAGATTACACAAGTTTTGGAGTGTTGTAAGACCAAAAGATGGTGCTCACTGTAGGTATCAGCTACCACCCCAAAGCTGGTGGAATAAAAATAAAAGATTTGGGTTCTCAGAAATTAGGAATTCAGAAGTGAGGCTCTGCAAAGTAAGAGCTCGGGTTTTCAAAGGAAAAAGCATCTTGGTTGCTACTAGTACCTTAAGAGCTTAAAGGGGAGTTCACAGGCCTCTGAGAAAGGGTTAGCAGCACCATCCAGCTTTCACTGGTAACTTTGAGGGGGCAGAATGAGAGTGATTCTAGGAGTGCACATAAAGAGGCTGAAAACAGAAGCCAACTGCCACTCCTGCAGTGACTGCTGCCACTCACGTGTGGTAAAGGATGATCAAAAATAAGAGGGAAGACCCTCTCCCTGACCATGACCCTATATGTAGTGTAATGATTCTTAATTTAGCTGCTCATTAGAATCACTTAATATTTAAAACCCTGATGCCCACTCCACACTTGCAAACAACGAAATCTGAATTTGTGGACATAAAGATTAAAAGCTCCAAATGATTCCACTATGCAGCCAAGGTTAAGACCCACAAACCTAGTGCCTCCTACTGGCAGAAGCCCTCTAGCCAATGAATCTGAATAATAGGATTTGCAGAGTTCCTGCTCCAAATGAGAGGAGAGAAGCTAGAAAATTGGATGTGGAGCACAGAGATAATAGTTAACCAATCATTAAAAATGTGACAAATATTTCTTGGCTATAAAGGCCAAATGAACTTGCAGAAATAGTAATACAGGAAAATTTTAACAGTCTATACTGATGTGTACCAATGTGGTCAATATATTGTGCTATATTATCAAAATGATTCAATTAAAAACTCATATAGTCCAGGGTATATATGTGAAAATATATTTGACTATATAACAACTCAACTTTCTACAATTTAATCAATAACTATTTTAACATCATAAAAATCTAGGGGAAAGTCTTCAACGTATAATAAATATGATTATGTTGTCCTGATTATATTAGTTTCCATCACATACTTCTAAAACTGAATAATTTATGATACAAAGCTTTTAAAATCTAAAATGTTGGCAATTTTAATTAAGAAAGAGAACATAGTTCACTTATCTTAATGTCCCAAACAGTTAACCAGTACAAAAATAACCAAAACAATTGCTGTAATATCAAACTTTTAAAAGTTTCAAGTAATATTATCACTCGCCAACAGGTTTTATATACTGTACAAGTTAACTTCAGCAAAGTTTGAAGATACATAAGCAATGTGCAAAAATTAATAGCATTCCTATACAACAACAACAGCCAAGCCAAAGGCCAAATCAGAAAGGCAACACCATTCACAACTGTCATAAAAAGAATAAAATACCTAGGAATACAGCTACCTGGGAAGGTGAAAGATCTCTACAATGAGAATTGCAAAACAATGCTCAAAGAAATCAGAGATGACACAAACAAATGGAAAAACATTCCATGCTCATGGATAGGAAGAATCAATGTTATTAGAATGTCTATACTGCCCAAAACAATTTATAGATTCAATGCTATTCCTATAAAACTACAAATGACATTCTTCACAGAACTAGAAAATAGCTATTTTAAAATTCATATAGATCCACAAAAGAGCCCAATAGCCAAGGCAATCCTCAGCAAAAAGAACAAAGGTGTAGGCATGACATTATCCAATTTCAAAATATACCCCAGGGCTACAGTAACCAAAACACCATGGTACTGGTACAAAACAGGCGTATAGACCAAGGGAACAGAATACAGAAGCCAGAAATAAGGCTGCATACCTACAAACAATGAATCTTCGACAAAGCTAACAAAAACAAGCAATGGGAAAAAGACTCCGTATTTAATAAATTGTGCTGGGATAACTGGCCAGCCATATGCAGAAGACTGAAGCTGGACTCCTTCCTTACACCATACACAAAAATCAACTCGAGATGGATTAAAGAGTTAAACATAAAACTCAAAAACCCAAAACTACAAAAACCCTGGAAGACAAACTAGGCAATACCATTGTGGACATATGTATTAGTCCATTTTCATGCTGCTTATAAAGACATATCCAAGACTGGGCAATTTACAAAAGAAAGAGTTTTAATTGGACTCACAGTTCCACGTGGCTGAGGAAGCCTCACAATCGTGGCAGAAGGCAAGGAGGAGCAAGTCACGTCTTATATGGATGGCAGTCAGCAAAAAAAGAGAGCTTGTGCTGGGCAATTCCTGTTTTCAAAACCATCACATCTCATGAGACCCATTTACTATCAGGAGAACAGCACAGGAAAGACCCACCCTCGTGATCCATTCATCTCCCACCTCGTCCCTCCCACAACACGTGGGAATTATGGGAGCTACAAGATGAAATATGGGTGGAAACACAGAGCCAAACCATATCAACATAGGAACAGGAAAAGGTTTCGTGACAAAGACACCAAAAGCAATCATAACAAAAGCAAAAATTGACATGAGGGATCTAATTAAACGTAAGAGATTCTGTACAGCAAAAGAAATGATCAATAGGGTAAACAGACAACCTACCAAATGGGAGAAAATATTTGCAAACTCTGCATCTGACAAAGGCCTAGTATGCAGCATCTATAAGGAAATTAAACAAATTTACAAGAGAAAAACAAACAATCCAATTAAATAGTGTGTAAAGGACATGAACAGACACTTCTCCAAAGAAGACATATATGCTGTCAACAAGCATATGAAAAAGCTAAATATCACTGATCATTAGAGAAATGCAAATAAAAACCACAATAAGAAACCATCTCACACCAGTCAGAGTGGCTATTATTAAAAAGTCAAAAAATAACAGACTCTGGTAAGGTTGTGGAGTTAAGGGAACACTTATACACTCTTGGTGGGAGTGTAAATTATTTCAAACATTATGGAAAGCAGTATGTGATTCTCAAAGAGCTAAAAGCAGCAACTACTATTACTGGTATATACCCAGCAATCCCATTACTGTGTATATACCCAGAGGAATATAAATCATTCTACCATAAAGACACATGCATGCAAATGTTCATTGCAGCACTGTTCAAAATAGCGAAGACATGGAATCAACCTAAATGCCCATCAATGACAGATTGGATAAAGAAAATGTGTTACATATACACCATGGAATACTATACAGTCATAAAGAGAATGATTTCACTTTTTTTTTGCAGAAACATGGATGGAACTGGAGGTTATTATCCTTAGCAAACTAATACAGGAACAGAAAACCAAATACCACATGTTCTCACTTGTAAGTGGGAGCTAAATGGTGAGAACTTATGAACACAAAGAGGGAAACAACAGACCCTGGGATCTACTTGCGGGTGGAGGGTGGGATCAGGGAGAGGAAGAGAGGAGCAGAAAAGATACTTGTTGAGTACTGGGCTTAATTCCTGGGTGATGAAATAATCTGTACAACAAACCCCTGTGACATGAGTTTACCTATGTAACAAAACTTCACATGTACCCCCAAACCTAAAATGAAAGTTAAAAATGAAAAAAAGGCTTCACATCTTCTCCAGCACAAGTTATTGAACATACATGACTGATGGCTAAGATTGTCTTTAGTGACATATACTCTAAATTTTATACTACTGAACAGAGCAAAGATAGGAAAAATGATATAAATGCATCCACAAGATATGAGTGTTCCTTAGTAGTATTTATGGATATATCCTAAGAGATATATCTGTGAGATTGGTCAGCCAGAAATCTACATGGCCAGAGTGAGTAAGGTGATTTACAGAGTTTTGACTTACTTTCAGGTTTTTTTATTTCATTGACTTGGATGCATCAGGCCGTGAACCCAGATGTTAGTAAACATAAAATCTCATTTGTAGCTCTTCTAGATTTTGGTTCGGGTGAGTCACGGGGACACTCACTATCAAGATTCCAGACTTGAAAATCTATATTATTGTCCCCAAAGATTCCTGAACGTACTGCCTGACTCTGCAGTACCTTTGCTTGTGAAATGAATTGTTTCAAACTTTGATTAATATTTTAAAAACTATTTGTCTTGTCTTTTTAACATAATATGTCCTTTTTTAATCTTCTTGTTAAGTTGTAAATAACTGAAGGTCAGATTCTCTTGTACAAATATGTAACAAAAATGGATTTACAGAATCAAAAGAGGCTTCATAGATCACCAAAGTTCAAACCTCCTTTATCCACATCCCTATTTTATCGATGAAATGGTAATTTCTCAGATGTTATGTGTTGTGGTAGACCTAGACCTAAATGTGGACTGCCAATTCTAGTGATCATTTACCAGACTGAATACACCACTTGCTAGGTGACCAATAAATTCTTATTGAGGAAATAAGTGAACACATAAATAAAGATATTAATGAAACAATGATGAATAAGATATAGCATCCTAAATTCACACAAATATAGAAATTCAGTTCTCATAGAGACAAGATTTGTTTAACAAGCTCCTCAATGTTGTCTTTCATGACCCCATCAACAATTCCAACTTAATTACATATCAACTTGCTTGATGAATTTGAAAAACATATACACCCATGAAACCATCACCTCCATCAAGGCCATAAACATATCCATTACCTCCCAAAGTTTCCACCATGCCCTTTGTTATTGTTATTGTTTTGTTTTTTGTTGGTAAGAGCGTTTAATGTAAGATCCACCTTCTTAGAAATTTTAAGTATAACATTCGGTATTGTTAGCTATAAGTGCTATGCTGTATAGTAGATCTCCAGAACGTACCTGTATAACTGAAACTTTGTATCTATTAAACATCACCTCCCTCTTTCCTACTCCCCCAAGCCACTGGCAGCCACCATATTATTATCTGTTTCTGTTTCTATGAGTTTGACTATTTTAGATTCCATATATGAGATCATACAATATTTGTCTTTCTATCACTGGCTTATTTCACTTAGCATAATGTCCTCTAGGTTCATTTATGTTATGGAAATTAGCAGGACTTTTTTTCCTTTCTAAGGTTGAAAAATATTGCATTGTATGTACATACCATACTTTGTACATTCATCCTTCGATAGACATTTAGGTTGATACTACATCTTGGCTATTGTGAATAATACTGCAATGGACATAGGAGTGCAGCTATCTCTTCAAGAAAGTGATTTTATTTTCTTTGGCTATATACCCAGAATTGGGATTACTGGATCATATGGTAGTTCTATTTTTAACTTCTTAAGGAAACTCCATACTGTTTCTCCAAATCCTTACTAAAACTTATCTTTTTTAAAGTAGTACCTATTCTAACAAGTGTAAGGTGATATTTCATTGTGAATTTAGTTTGCATTTCCCTGATGATTAATTATATTGAGCACCTTTTCATATACCAGTAGGTATTTGTGTGTCTTCCTTGAATAAATGCCTATTCAATTTCTTTGCCCATTTTTTAATCTGGTTACATGATTTTTGTTGTGCTAGTGGGGGTTTTTTTAGTATTGTTTGTTTGTTTGTTTTGCTATTCAGTCATATGTATTCCTTCTATATATTGGATTTTAAACCCTTATTAGATATATGGTTGGAAAATATTTTCTCCCATTCCACAGGTTGCCTTTCATTTTGTTGATTGTTATCACTGCCTTGCAGAACTTTTCAGGTTGATATAATCCTACATGTTTATTTTTGCTTTTGTTGCCCATGCCTTTGCTATTATATCCAGGAATCATTGCCAAAACTATTGTCAGGGAGATTTTTCTTAAGTTTTCTTCTAGGGATTTTATGGTTTCAGGTCTTATGGTTAAGTCTTTAATCCACTTTGAGTTGATGTTTGTATTTGGTATAATTGTCTAATTTTATTCTTTTGCATGTGGATATCCAGCTTTCCTAACACCATTTATTGAAGAAACTATCCTTTCTCCATTGTGTATTCTTGGAGCCCTTATCAAAATTAGTTGACTATGTATGAGTAGGTCTATTTATATGCTTTCTGTTATTCTCCCTTGGTCTACATGCCTGTTTTTATGTAAGTACCATACTCTTAATTACTATCAGTTTGTAATATAATTTGAAATTAAGAAGCATAAATGCCTCCAGCTTTGCTCTTTCTGAAGCCAATTGCTTTGGCTACTGATAATCTTTATTGATTTCATATAAATTTTAGATTTTTTTAATTCTTGAAAAATGCCATTGGAATTTCAACAGATCTGCAATGAATTTGTAGATACGTTGGGTAGTATGAACATTTAACCACATTAATTCTTCCAAACCATGAACACAAGATATCATATCATTTATTTGTGTCTTCATTAATTTCTTTCATCAGTGTTTGATAGTTTTCAGTGTATAGATATTTTGTCTTTTTGCTTAAATTTACACCTATTTTATTCTTTTTTTATGCTACTGGAAATGGGACCGTTTTCTTGATTTGTTTTTCAGATAGTCGGTTATAGGGTATAGAAACACAACTGATTTTTTTAGGTTGATTTTGTATCCTGCAATTTTAGTAAGTTTATTAGTTCTAACAGTTTTTGATGGAGTCTTGAGGGTTTTCTATATATAATATCATGTTATCATCAAACAGATCATCTTACTTTTTTTCTTTTTTTGGCTAAATGCTCTAGCTAAGACTTCCAGTACTATGTGGACTACAAGTGACGAACGTGGACATACTTGTCTTGTTTTGGATCTTGCAGGAAATCTTTCAGCTTTTTGTCATTGAGTATGATGTTAGCTGTGGGTTCATCATATATAGCCTTTATTATGATGCTGAAATACATCCCCGCTATACCTAATTTCCTGAGAGTTTTTACCATGAGAGGATGTTACATTTTGTTACCTTCTTTTTCTTCATCTATGGAGATGGTCATATAATTTTATCCTGTATTCTTTTAATGTGGTGAATCACATTTATTGATTTATGTATGTTGAATCATCCTCGCATCTCCAGGATAAATCCCACTTGATCACAGCGTATTCTTCTTTTAATATCCTCTTGAATTACTTTGCTAGTATATTTTGTTGAAGATTTTTGCATCTGTGTTTCTAAAAGATATTGGCTTACAATTTTCTTTTATAGTAGTGTCCCTGTCTGGCTTTTTATCAGAGTAATGCTTCCCTCCTAGAATGGATTTGAAACTGTTTCCTCTACCTCATATTTTTTCAAAGAATTTGAAAACAATTGGTGTTAATTCCTCTTTAAAAGTTTGCAAAATTCATCAGTGAAGCCCTGTGGTCCTGGGCTTTTCTTTGGGTGAGAGACTTTTGATTACAGATTAAATCTCTTTACTCATTATTGGTCTGGTCTGTTCATATTTTCTGTTTCTATATGATTCAGTATCAGCAGATTGTATGTTCCTAAAAATTTATCAATTTCTTTTAGGTTATTCAATTTGTTGGCACGTAATTGTTCATAGTATCATCTCATAATTCTTCACATTTCTGTGGAATGAGTTGCATCATCTCCTTTTTCATTTATGATTTTATGTGAGCCTTCTCTGATTTTTTTCTTAGATACCCTAGATAAAATAAGTTTGCCAATTTTATTATCTTTTCAAAAAACTCATTCTTTATTTCACTAATCTTTTCTATTATTTTCCTAGTCCCTATTTCATTTATTTCTGTTCTAAGTTTTATTATTTTCTTCCTTCTGCAAACTTTGGGATTTGTTTCTTTTTCATTTTGTAGGTCCCTCAGGTATACATTTAGGTTGCTTATTTGAGATTTTAGTGTAAGCATTTATCACTACAAACTTTTCTCTTAGAACTGCTTTTGTTGCATCCTATTAGCTTTGGTATTTTTTGTAATTTTTATATGTCTTAAGATTTTTTAAATTTCTTTTTTTGGTTTCTTCTTTGTTCCATTTGGTGTTCCAGCATATGTTGTCTAATTGTAATGTATTTGTGAGGTTTTTTTTTCCCTCCTGTTGCCAATTTCTAGTTTCAGACCTTTGTGGTCAGAAAAGAAACTTCATATGATTTCAATCTTCTTAAATTTGTTAAAATTTA
Organism: Rhinopithecus bieti; assembly: GCF_001698545.2. Lineage (NCBI taxonomy): Eukaryota > Metazoa > Chordata > Mammalia > Primates > Cercopithecidae > Rhinopithecus > Rhinopithecus bieti. The sequence goes on along the minus strand of NW_016814757.1, from coordinate 164,178 downwards.
TTTTGTGCCTAACATACAATATCAATTTTGGAAAACAATACATGTGCACTTGAGAAGAATGTATATTCTGTTGCTGCTGGAAAGAAATGATCTGTATATGTCTCTTAGGTTCGTTTGGTCTACAGTGTTGTTCAAATCCACTCTTTCCTTACTGATTTTGTGTCTGGATAACCTACCTATTGTTGAAACTGGGGTAGTAAAGTCCCAAACTATTACTTTATTGCTATCTATTTCTTCGTTCAGATTTGTTAATATCTGCTTTATATATCTATGAGCTCTGATGTTGGGTAGCTATATATTAACAATTACTATATCCTTTCGATGAATTGACTTCCTTATTATTATATTATGACCCTCATTGTCTCTTGTGACAATTTTTGACTTAAAATCTGTTTTGTCTGATGTAGGTATAGCCACCCACCACTCTCAGTCATTTGCATGGAAAATATTTTTCCATATCTTTAGTGTCACATGTTTGCCCTTAAAACTAAAGTGAGTTTCTTATAGACAGTATATAATTATATGTTAGTTTTTCATAATTTATTCAGCCACTCTGTCTATTCATTGGAGAATTTAACTCATTTGCATTTACAATAATTACCAATAGGTAAGGATTTACTATTGTCATGGTGTTCACTGTGTTTTGACTGTTTTATAATTCCTTTGTTCCTTCACCTGTTGCTGTCTTAATTTGTGTTTTGAACATTTCTTATGATACAGATTGAGTATGTCTTTTCCAAAATGCTTGTGACCAGAAGTGTTTTGGATTTCAGATTTTTTTGAGTTGTGGAATGTTTGCATTTTATTTACCAGCTGAGGATCTCAAATCTGAAAATCTGAAATTTGAAATTCTCCAACAAGCATTTTTTTGTGTGTATCATGTCAGTGCTCACAAAATTTTAAATGTTTGAGCATTTCAGATTTGGAATTTTTTTTATTTGGGATGCTCAACCGATATTATGCTCTGATTCCCTTCTATTTATCTTTTATGCATCTACTACAGGCTTTTTCTATCTTATTACCATGAGACTTGCATTATAAATCTTGTAACAGTCTACTTTAAGCCTATAACTTTTTTATATACAAAACCTTTACACCTTTACTTCTCTCCCATCTTTTAATGTTATTGATGTTCAATGTATGTCTTTTTATATTGTGTATCCATTAATACATTATTATGCCCACAGTTATTTTTAACATTTTTGTTTTATAACTTTTGTACTAGAAATAAAAGTAATATATGCAGCACATTTATCATATTAGGGTATCCTGTATTCGTTATATATTTATCTTTACGAACGGGTTTTATATGTTTATATGTTTTCATGCTGCTGATTAGCATCCTTTTGTTTCAGCTGGAAGAATTCCCTTTATCATTTCTTGTAAAACAGGCTGATGATAATAAACTCTCTCAGTTTTTGATTGTCTGGGAAAGTCTTTATCTCTTCTTCATTTTCAGAAGATAGTTTTACCAAGTATAATATTCTTAGTTGACAGAGAGAGAAGAGAGTAAGAAAAAACAGAAAGAGTATTTAAAGAAATAATGACTCACTACTTCCCAAATCAGGGGAAGGCAATAAACATCGAGATCCAAGAAGCCCAAAGGACAACAAAATAATTAACCCAAAGAAATTCATGCCTAGAAACATTATAATCAAATGATTAAAATCACAAAAGAAAAGTTTGAAAGCAGCAAGAAAATCAACTTGTCATAATAAGGGGAACCTCCGCAAGTCTATCAGACTTTTTAGTAGAAACCTTATTAGCCAGGAGAGAATCGAATGGTATATTCAAAGTATTAAAGGAAAAATTCTTCTAACCAAGAGTTTATGCCTTGCAAAATTGTCCTCCATAAACAAAAGAGAGAAAAGCTATGTGCAATAAACAAAAGCTAAAGGAACTTATCACTTTGAGAACTGCTTTACAATAAATGCTAAAGGGGGTACTTTTAGTTGAACAAATAGATACTAAACAGCAACACAACAGCATAAGAAAGTGTGAAACTCACTGTTAATAGTAAAAATACATATATATTATTAACAAATGCCAAATATTGTATTATAGGAATCATGGTAGCTAAATCAATTTTACTTCTAGTAAAAAAGTTAAAAGACAAAATGATTACAAAGGTCTATAAATAAAAATTATGTTTAGAAATCCACAATATGAATAGATGCAAATTGTGACAGCAATAACATAAAGTATGTGGCAGGAGACAAAGTGCAGAGTTATTGTTAATGAAATTAAGTTGTTACAAGCTTAAAATACATGGCTATAACTATAAAATATTTTATGTAAGCCCAGAGGTAAACATACAAAAAACTATAGATTTACAGAAAAGGAAAAGGGAGATACAAAAAATAATAAAATACAAAGGAAAACAGCAAGAGAGAAACAGTGGAACAGAGAACTGCAAGACTCAGAGAAAACAATTAACAAAATGGTAATATTAAACCCTTCCCTGTCAATAATTGCTTTAAATGTAAACAGATTTAACTCCATGACAAAAGGGCATAAAGTGAATGAATGGATTTAAAAAAAGACCCAAGTACATGCTTTGCACAAGAAACTCATGTTAGATTTAAGAATATACATTTGCAGAAAGCAAAAGGATGGAAAAAGATATTCTAGGCAAATAGTAACCAAAAGGTAGCAAGAGTAGTTGTATTTATGGCAGACAGAATACACTCTCAGTCAAAAACTGTCACAAAAGACAAAGCAAGGCATTTTATGATTAAGGGTCAAACCACAAGGAAAATATAACAACCATAAACACATGCACACACATTAGAGCACCTAATGTATGATTAAAACATTGACAGAACTGAAGGGAGACATAGACAGCAATGCAATAATTGTAGGAAGCTTAAAGAATGAACACACTGCCTAGACACAAGATCATCAAGAAAATAGAAAGAAAATTCTGAACAACATTATAGACCAAATGGACCTAAGAGGCAAATACATAAAATTTAACCTATTAGGAGTAGAACATACATTTTCCTCAAACACACATAAAGCTTTCTTTAAGATAGATCACGTTAGTTTACAAAACAAACCTTAACAAATTTAACAAGTTGGAAATCATACAGCGCATCTTTCCAACCACAATGGACTAAAACAAGAAATCTATAGCCAAAGAAAAACTGAAAAATTCACAAATATGAGAAAATTAAATAGCATATTCTTGAACAACCCTTGGGTCATAGAAATAAAAAAGGAGGTAAGAACATACCTTAAAACAAATAACTGTAAAACAAAACATACCAGACCTTATGGAATGCAGCAGAAGAAGTTCTAAAAGTTTTGTTGCAATAAAACCTATATGAAAAGAAATAAGGCCTTCAAATAAACAACCTAACTTTACACCCCTAGGAACTAGAAAAACGAAAAACTAGGCACAAAATTAGCAGAAACAACAAAGACTGGAGCATAAATAAACGAAAAAGAGAAAATGGATAAAATAAAAAACCGGCCGGGCGCGGTGGCTCAAGCCTGTAATCCCAGCACTTTGGGAGGCCGAGACGGGTGGATCACGAGGTCACGAGGTCAGGAGATCGAGACCATCCTGGCTAACACGGTGAAACCCCGTCTCTACTAAAAAATACAAAAAAACTAGCTGGGCGAGGTGGCGGGCGCCTGTAGTCCCAGCTACGCTGGAGGCTGAGGCAGGAGAATGGCGTGAACCCGGGAGGCGGAGCTTGCAGTGAGCTGAGATCCGGCCACTGCACTCCAGTCCGGGCGACAGAGCGAGACTCCGCCTCAAAAATAAATAAATAAATAAAAAAATTTAAAAAAAAAATTAAAAACCAATGAACAAAACTAAGTTTAAAAAATAATAATAATATTGACAAACCCTTAGACTACCTTAAAAATAATGAATAAAGCTCAAATAAATAAAATCAAAAAAGAGGAAATATTGCAACTGATGCCACAGAAATAATTATTAGTGACTACTATAAACAATTATATGCCAACAACTAAATAACTTTTCTAAACATGAAAGAAAATTCTTATGATGATATAACCTGCCAAGACCAAATCATGAAGGACTAGAAAGTCCTATAACAACAAGGAGATTTAATCAATTGAAACAACAAAGAAAAGTCCAGGACCAGATAGCTTCACTCATGAATTCTATCAAACATTTAAGGAATTAACAGCAATTCTCAAATCTTCCAAAAAATTGAAGATGAGAGAACACTTCCCAACTTATTTTATGATGCCAGAATTATCATCATACCAAAGTTACAAAAAGACAAGAAAACTAAGAGCAAGTATTCCTGATAAATTTAAATGCAGAAATCCTCTACAAAATACTAGCAAACCAAATCAAACAGCACAGTAAAAGAATCACATCATGACCAAGTAGGATATAGCCCTGGAATGCTGCTATGGTTCAGCATGTGAAAATCAATCAAACTGGTATGCCACATTTACAGAATAGAGAATCAAACCACATGGTCGCAATAGATGCTGGGAAAATATTTGATAAAATTCAACATTCTTTCATGATAAAAACTGTCAACAAACTAAAATTAGAAGGAAAAAATTTCAAGATAATAAAGACCATATATGAAAAGCTGTAAGCTTTTCCATAGGCTTACTCAATGGTGAAAACTAAAATTTTCCTCTAAGATCAGGAACAAAGCAAGGATTCTCATTCTTATCACTTCTATTAAACATAGTATTGGCAGTCCCAGCCAAAGAAGGTAGGCAAGAAAAAGAAATAAAAGGCATTCAAGTAGGAAAGGAAGAAATGATATTATCCCTGTGTACTGATGCCATGATCTTATATATTGAAAATCCTAAAGATTTCACCAAACAGCTATTAGAATTAATGAAAATTTTCAATAAAATTGCAAGATACAAATCAACATGCAAAAAATCATGTGAGTTAATATACACTAACAATGTTCTTTCTGAAAAGAATTAGGAAATCAATCCCATTTACAATAACACCAAAAAGAATAAAACACTTAGGAATAAACCTATCTAAGAAGGCAAAAAACTGATACATAGAAAACTATACAATCTAATGAGAGAAATTAATAAGAACACAAATAAGTGGAAAAGCTTCATATGCTCATAGAATGGAAGAATTAATATCTTAAAATGTTTACGGGTGCGGTGGCTCACGCTAATCCCAGCACTTAGAGAGGCCGAGGAGGGTGGATCATGAGGTCAGGAGTTCAAGACCAGCCTGGCCTAGATGGTAAAACCCCGTCTCTACTAAAAATACAAAAATTAGCTGGGCACAGTGGCAGGCACCTATAATCCCAGCTACTCGGGAGGCTGAGGCAGGAGAATAATTTGAACCTGGGTGGCAGAGGCTGCAGTGAGCTGGGATCCCACCACTGTACTCCAGCCTGGGTGATAGAATGAGACTCTGTCTAAAAAAATAAATAATTAAATAAAAGTCTTGCAGGACTAAAAAGGAGCCAGCCCAAAATTTATGTGGAATCTCAAAGAACAAATTATTTTTGAATGAAGAATCAAAAATAATAGTGAGAAAGGAAAATGAATCTGGAGGCCTCACATTCCCTGATTTCAAAACATAACAAAGCTATAATAATGAAAATACTATGGTACTGACATAAAGACACACATTCACATCTATGGAACAGAACGGAGGGTCCCAAAATAAATTCTCATACATATGACCAAATTATCTTTGACAAGGCTACAAAATGGGAAAAGACTAGTTTCTTCAAAATATGGTCCTGGGAAAACTAGATATCTACACATAAGAAAACTAAGTTAGACCCTTAACTTACACCCCATACAGACATCAATTCAACATGGATTAAAGATCTAAATGTAAGACCTGAAACTACAAAACTCTTAGAAAAAGAACAGAGGAAAACCTCCATGACATTATATTTGGCAGTGATTTCTTGAATATGACATCAAAAGCACTAGCAACAAAAACGAAATGCATATAAATGGGAGTATATCTAACTTCAGAAAATACTGTGAAACAAAGGAAGCAATTAACAGAGTGAAAAGGCAACAGACAGAATGGCAAAAAATAATTTCAAACTATACATCTGATAAGAAGTCAATATTCAGAATATAGAAAGAACTCCTACAACTCAAGAATAAGAGTAACTTGACCCAAAAAATGGGCAAATTAGTTAAGTAGACATTTCTCCAAATAAGGTGTACAAATAGTCAAAAAGCATACGAAAAGATGCTTGTTTAATACCATTAATGATCGGGGGAAAACAAATCAAAACCACAATGAGATATTGTATTACCAACATTAGGATAACCAGTGTATGTCTGAATTAAAAAAAATAATAAGTGCCGACAAGAATGTAGAGAAATTGGAAACCTTGTATATTGTTGGTGGAAATGTAAAAATGTTCCACTACTATAAAAACAGTGGAAGTTCCTCAAGAAATTAAAATTATTAATAGAACTATGAAATGACTATCAGTGCCTCTTCTGGGTATTTATCCAGAAGAACTGAAGTCAGTATTTTGAAGACATATTAGGATTCTAATATGACAGATAAAAAGAATATAATGATAATACTGATAGAATATATAAAAAGAATGATAGATAAAAGAAAAGTGGTGTATACATATATATACATATAATGAAATATTGTTCACACTTTTAAAAAGCATATGTGACAACATGGATGATCCTTGAGGACTTTATGCTAAGTGGAATAAGCGAGTCACAGAAATACAAATACTGCATCATTCCACTTATATGTGATATCTAAAACAGTCTAATAGAATCTAAGAGTGAATAGTGGTTGCCAGGAGCAGCGAGTGGGGCAAACTGGGAGTTATTATTTAACAGGCATAAACTTTCACTTAAAGAAAATGAGTAAGTTCTAGAGAGCTGTGACATAACATCAGTCCTGTAGTCAACAATACTATATAGTATACTTAAAAGTTTGTTAAGATCACAGATCTCACGTTAAAGTTCTTATCACAATAAAATAAAATTAATAATTAATAAAACTTTTAAAAGATAACTGAAGGGTTGAGCGCGGTGACTCACTTCTGTAATCCTAGCACTTTGGGAAGCCGAAGCGGGTGGATTGCCTGAGCTCAGGATTTCGAGATCAGTTTGGGGAACACGGTGAAACTCCATCTCTACTAAAAATACAAAAAATTAGCTGGGCATGGCAGCATCTGCCTGTAATCCCAGTCACCCAGGAGGCTGAGACAGGAGAATCGCTTGAACCTGGGAGGCAGAGGTTGCAGTGAGCCGGGATCCTGCCACTTCACTCCAGCCTGGGTGACAGAGTGAGACTCCACCTCAAATAAATAAATAAATGAATAAAAAGATATTCCAGGCTCATGGATTGGAAGAATAAATATTGTTAAATGTCCATACTACACAAAGCAATCTACAGATTTAATGCAATCCTTATCAAAATACCAGTGACATTCTTCACAGAAATAAAAATAAATCCTAAAATTCATATGAAACTACAAGTCATAGAGTAGCCAACCCATCCTGAGCAAAAAGAACAAAGCTGAAGGAATCACAGTACCTGACTTCAAGTTATACTACAGAGCTATAGCAACCAAAACAGGATGGTACCGGCATAAAATCAGACACAAAGACCAGTGGAACAGAATAGAGAGCTCAGAATTAAATCCACACATCTACAGTGAACTCATTTCTGACAAAGGTGCCAAGAACATATGTTGAAAAGGAGAGTCTCTTCAATAAAGAGTGCTAGGAAAACGGGATATCCATATGAAAAAGAATAAAACTGTTCATCTATAATTTTATTCCATTGTGGTCAGAGAAGATATTTGATATAATTTCTACTATTTTGAATTTTTAAGAATTGTTTTGTGACCTCACATTTGGTCTATCCCTGAGAATTATCCATATGGGATAGAAGAATGTGTATTCTGTAGGCATCAGATAAAATATTAAACAAATATCTATTAGGTCTGCTTGGTCTGTAGTGCAGGTTACATCTGATGTTTGTTAGTTGATCTTCTGTCTGAATAATCCTTCTAATGCTGAAAGTGGGGTGGTGCAATCTCTGGATATTATTACGTTGAGGCCTAGTTCTCTCTTTAGCTCTAATAGTTGTTTGATATATCTGCATGCTTCAGGGTTTGGTGCATATGTGCCTACAATTTTTATATCCTCTTGCTGAACTGATCCATTTATTAGTATATAATAATCTTCTTTGTCTTTTTTGTACCTTTGTCTTGAAATATATTTTTTATTATACTTTAAGTTCCGGGATATATGTGCAGAACATGCAGGTTTGTTACACAGGTATACACGTGCCATGGTGGTTTGCTGCATCCATCAACCCGTCGTCTACATTAGATATTTCTCCCTGACTTATTCCCCCAACCCATGACAGGCCCCTGTGTGTGATGTTCCCCTCCCTGTGTCCACATATTCTCATTGTTCAACTCCCACTTATGAGTGAGAACATGCAGTGTTTGGTTTTCTGTTCTGTGTTACTTTGCTGAGAATGATGGTTTCCAGCTTCATCCGTGTCCCTGCAAAGGATATGAACTCATCCTTTTTATGGCTGCTTAGTATTCCATGGTGTGTATGTGCCACATTTTCTTTATCCAGTCTAACATTGATGGACATTTGGGTTGGTTCCAAGTTTTTGCTGTTGTGAATAGTGCTGCAATAAACTAAGTGTGCATGTGTCTTCATAGCAGAATGATTATAATCCTTTGGATATATACCCAGTAAAGGGATTGCTGGGTCAAATGTTATTTCTAGTTCTAGATCCTTGAGGAATCGCCACACTGTCTTCAACAATGGTTGAACTAATTTGCACTCCCACCAACAGTGTAAAAGCGTTCCTATTTCTCCACATCCTCTCCAGCATCTGTCATTTCCTGACCTTTTAATGATTGCCATTCTAACTGGCATGAGATGGTATCACATTGTGGTTTGATTTGCATTTCTCTAATGACCGGTGATGATGAGATTTTTTTTTTTGTATGTTGGTTGGAAGCATGAATATCTTCTTTTGTGAAATGTCTGTTCATATCCTTCACCCACTTTTGATAG
>NW_016814757.1:141312-155136 GCF_001698545.2 Rhinopithecus bieti | reverse complement strand
ACATTGTGGTTTGATTTGCATTTCTCTAATGACCGGTGATGATGAGATTTTTTTTTTTGTATGTTGGTTGGAAGCATGAATATCTTCTTTTGTGAAATGTCTGTTCATATCCTTCACCCACTTTTTGATAGGGTTGTTTTTTTCTTGTAAATTTGTTTAAGTTCCTTGTAGATTCTCGGTATTAGCCCTTTGTCAGACGGATAGATTGCAAAAATTTTCTTCCATTCTGTAGGTTGCCTGTTCACTCTGATGATAGTTTCTTTTGCTGTGCAGAAGCTGTTTAATTTAATTAGATCCCATTTGGCTTTTGTTGCCATTGTTTTTGGTGTTTTAATCATGAAGTTTTTACCCATGCCTGTGTCCTGGATGACATTGCCTAGGTTTTCTTCTAGGGTTTTTATGGTTTTAGGTCTTACATTTGAGTCTTTAATTCATCTTGAGTTAATTTTTGTATAAGGTGTAAGGAAGGGGTCCAGTTTCAGTTTCCTGTATATGGCTAGCCAGTTTTCCCAACACCATTTATTAAATACTGAATCCTTTCCCCATTGCTTGTTTTTGTCAGGTTTGTCAAAGATCAGGTGGTTGTAGGTGTGTTGCATTATTTCTGAGGCCTCCGTCCTGTTTCATTGATCTATGTATCGTTTTTGGTACCAGTACCATGCTATTTTGGTTACTATAGCCTTGTAGTATAGTTTAAAGTCAGGCAGCATGTTGCCTCCAGCTTTGTTCTTTTTGCTTAGGATTGTCTTGGCTATACAGGCTCTTTTTTGATTCCGTATGAAATTTAAAGTAGTTTTTTCTAATTATGTGAAGAAAGTCAATGGTAGTTTGATGTGGATAGCATTGAATCTGTAAATTACTTTGGGCAGTATAGCCATTTTCACAATACTGCTTCTTCCTATCCATGAGCATGGAATGTTTTTCCATTTGTTTATGTCCTCTCTTATTTCCTTGAGCAGTGGTTTGTAGTTCTCCTTGAAGTGGTCCTTCACATCCCTTGTAAGTTGTATTCCTAGGTATTTTATTCTCATTGTAGCCATTATGAATGAGAGTTCACTCATGATTTGGCTCACTGTTTGTCTACTATTGGTGTATAGGAAAGCTTGTGATTTTGCACATTGATTTTGTATCCTGAGATTTTGCTGAAGTTGCTTATCAGCTTAAGATGATTTGGGGCTAAGACAATGTGGTTTTCAAAATATATAATCATGTCATCTGCAAACAGAGACAATTTGACTTCCTCTCTTCCTTTCTGAATACCCTTTATTTATTTCTCTTGCCTGATTGCCCTGGCCGAAACTTCCAATATTACATTGAATAGGAGTGTTGAAGGAGGGCATCCTTGCCTTGTGCTGGTTTTCAAAGGGAATGCTTCCAGCTTTTGCCCATTCAGTATGATATTGGCTGTGGGTTTGTCATAAAGTGTTCATTATTTTGAGATACATTCCATCAACTCCTAGTTTACTGAGAGTTTTTAGCATGAAGAGGTGTTAATTTTTATCAAAGGCCTTTTCTGCATCTATTAAAATAATCATGTGGTTTTTGTCACTGGTTCTGTTTATGTGATGGATTACATTTATTGGTTTGTATATGTTGAATCAGTCTTGCATGCCAGGGATGAAGCCAACTTGATTGTGGTGGATAATCTTTTTTTTTTTTTTTTTTTTTTTGAGATGGAGTCTCACTCTGTTGCCCAAACTGGAGTACAATGGTACAATCTCAGCTCACTGCAACCTCTGCTGCCTAGGTTCAAGAAATTCTCCTCCCTTAATCTCCTGACTAGCTGGGATTACAGGTGCTTGCCACTGTGCTCAGCTAATTTTGTAGTTTTAGTAGAGGCAGGGTTTCCCCATCTTGGTCAGGCTAGTCTTGAACTCCTGGCTTCGTAATCCACCCGCCTCAGTGTCCCAAAGTACTGGGATTACAGGTGAGAGCCACCACGCCTGGCCATGGATAAGCTTTTGATGAACTGCTGCTTTTGGTTTGCCAGTATTTTATTGAGAATATTCACATCAATGTTCATCAGGTATATTGGCCTTAAATTTTCTTTTTTTGTTGTGTCTCTGCCAGGTTTTGGTATCAGGATGATGCTGGCCTCATAAAATGAGTTATGTAGGAGTCCCTCTTTTCTATTGTGTGGAATAGTTTCAGAAGGAATGGTACCAGATCCTCTTTGTACCTCTGGTAGAATTCGGCTGTGAAGCCATCTGGTCCTGGGCTTTTTTTGGTTTGTAGGCTACTAATTACTGCCTCAATTTCAGAACTTGTTATTGGTCTATTCAGGGATTAGACTTCTTTCTGGTTTAGTCTTGGGAGGGTGTATGTGTCCAGGAATTTATCCATTTCCTCTAGAGGTTTTAGTTTATAGTATTCTCTGACGGTAATTTGTATTTCTGTGGGATCAGTGGTTATACCCCTTTATCATTTTTTATTGTGTCTTATTTGATTCTTCTCTCTTTTTTTCTTCATTAGTCTGGCTAGCGGCCTATTTTGTTAATCTTTTAAAAAAACCGGCTCCTGGATTCATTGGTTTTTTTGAAGGGTTTTGTCTCTCTATCTCCTTCAATTCTGCTCTGATGTTAGTTATTTCTTGTCTTCTGCTAGCTTTGAAATTGTTTGCTCTTGCATCTTTAGTTCTTTTAATTTGATATTAGGGTGCCAATTTCAGAACTTTCTCGTGTGGTTTTGTTCTCATTGGTTTCAAAGAACTTATTTATTTATGTCTTGATTTCATTATTTACCCAGTAGTCATTCAGTTTTCATGTAGTTGTGCGTTTTGAGTGAGTGTCTTAAACCTGAGTTCAAATTTGATTGCACTGTGTTCAGTTTCCATGTAGTTGTATAGTTTTGAGTGAGTTTCTTAATCCCGAATTCTAATTGATTGCATCGTGGTCTGAGAGGCTGTTTGCTATGATTTCCGTTCTTTTGTATTTGCTGAGGAGTGTTTTACTTCCAATTCTGTGGTCAGTTTTAGAATAAGTGTAATGTGGTGCTGAGAAGAATGTATATTCTGTTGATTTGGGGTGCAGAGTTCTGTAGATGTCTATTAGGTCCACTTGGTCCAGAGCTGAGTTCAAGTCCTGAATATCTTTGTTAGTTTTCTGTCTCACTGATCTGTCTAATATTGACAGTGGGGTGTTAAAGTCTCCCACTATTATTGTGTAGGAGTCTAATTCTCTTTGTAGGTCTCTAAGAACTCACTTTATGAATATGGGTGCTCTTGTATTGGGTGCATATATATTTGGGATAGTTAGCTCTTCTTGTTGCATTGATCCCTGTACCATTAAGTAATGCCCTTCTTTGTCTGTTTTGATCTTTGTTGGTTTAAAGTCTGCTTTATCAGAGACTAGGATTGCAACCCCTGCTCTTTTTTTGTTTTCCATTTGCTTGGTAAATATTCCTCCATCCATTTATTTTGGGCCTTTGTGTGTCTTTGCATGTGAGATGAGTCTCCTGAATATAGCACACCAATGAGTCTTGACTCTTTATCCAATTAGCCAGTCTGTGTCTTTTAATTGGGGCATTTAGCCCATTTACATTTAAGGTCAATATTGTTATGTGTGAATTTGATCCTGTCATTATGATGCTAGCTGGTTATTTTGCCCATTAGCTGATGCAGTTTCTTCATAGTGTCAATNTTTTTTTTTTTTTTTTTTTTTTTTTGAGATGGAGTCTCACTCTGTTGCCCAAACTGGAGTACAATGGTACAATCTCAGCTCACTGCAACCTCTGCTGCCTAGGTTCAAGAAATTCTCCTCCCTTAATCTCCTGACTAGCTGGGATTACAGGTGCTTGCCACTGTGCTCAGCTAATTTTTGTAGTTTTAGTAGAGGCAGGGTTTCCCCATCTTGGTCAGGCTAGTCTTGAACTCCTGGCTTCGTAATCCACCCGCCTCAGTGTCCCAAAGTACTGGGATTACAGGTGAGAGCCACCACGCCTGGCCATGGATAAGCTTTTTGATGAACTGCTGCTTTTGGTTTGCCAGTATTTTATTGAGAATATTCACATCAATGTTCATCAGGTATATTGGCCTTAAATTTTCTTTTTTTGTTGTGTCTCTGCCAGGTTTTGGTATCAGGATGATGCTGGCCTCATAAAATGAGTTATGTAGGAGTCCCTCTTTTTCTATTGTGTGGAATAGTTTCAGAAGGAATGGTACCAGATCCTCTTTGTACCTCTGGTAGAATTCGGCTGTGAAGCCATCTGGTCCTGGGCTTTTTTTGGTTTGTAGGCTACTAATTACTGCCTCAATTTCAGAACTTGTTATTGGTCTATTCAGGGATTAGACTTCTTTCTGGTTTAGTCTTGGGAGGGTGTATGTGTCCAGGAATTTATCCATTTCCTCTAGAGGTTTTAGTTTATAGTATTCTCTGACGGTAATTTGTATTTCTGTGGGATCAGTGGTTATACCCCCTTTATCATTTTTTATTGTGTCTTATTTGATTCTTCTCTCTTTTTTTCTTCATTAGTCTGGCTAGCGGCCTATTTTGTTAATCTTTTAAAAAAACCGGCTCCTGGATTCATTGGTTTTTTTGAAGGGTTTTTGTCTCTCTATCTCCTTCAATTCTGCTCTGATGTTAGTTATTTCTTGTCTTCTGCTAGCTTTGAAATTGTTTGCTCTTGCATCTTTAGTTCTTTTAATTTGATATTAGGGTGCCAATTTCAGAACTTTCTCGTGTGGTTTTGTTCTCATTGGTTTCAAAGAACTTATTTATTTATGTCTTGATTTCATTATTTACCCAGTAGTCATTCAGTTTTCATGTAGTTGTGCGTTTTTGAGTGAGTGTCTTAAACCTGAGTTCAAATTTGATTGCACTGTGTTCAGTTTCCATGTAGTTGTATAGTTTTGAGTGAGTTTCTTAATCCCGAATTCTAATTGATTGCATCGTGGTCTGAGAGGCTGTTTGCTATGATTTCCGTTCTTTTGTATTTGCTGAGGAGTGTTTTACTTCCAATTCTGTGGTCAGTTTTAGAATAAGTGTAATGTGGTGCTGAGAAGAATGTATATTCTGTTGATTTGGGGTGCAGAGTTCTGTAGATGTCTATTAGGTCCACTTGGTCCAGAGCTGAGTTCAAGTCCTGAATATCTTTGTTAGTTTTCTGTCTCACTGATCTGTCTAATATTGACAGTGGGGTGTTAAAGTCTCCCACTATTATTGTGTAGGAGTCTAATTCTCTTTGTAGGTCTCTAAGAACTCACTTTATGAATATGGGTGCTCTTGTATTGGGTGCATATATATTCGGGATAGTTAGCTCTTCTTGTTGCATTGATCCCTGTACCATTAAGTAATGCCCTTCTTTGTCTGTTTTGATCTTTGTTGGTTTAAAGTCTGCTTTATCAGAGACTAGGATTGCAACCCCTGCTCTTTTTTTGTTTTCCATTTGCTTGGTAAATATTCCTCCATCCATTTATTTTGGGCCTTTGTGTGTCTTTGCATGTGAGATGAGTCTCCTGAATATAGCACACCAATGAGTCTTGACTCTTTATCCAATTAGCCAGTCTGTGTCTTTTAATTGGGGCATTTAGCCCATTTACATTTAAGGTCAATATTGTTATGTGTGAATTTGATCCTGTCATTATGATGCTAGCTGGTTATTTTGCCCATTAGCTGATGCAGTTTCTTCATAGTGTCAATGGTCTGTACAACTGGTATGTTTTTGCAGTGGCTGGTACCTGTTGTTCCTTTCCATGTTTCGTGCTTCCTTCAGGAGCTCTTGTAAGGTAGGCCTGGTGATTACAAAATCTCTCTGCATTTGCTTGTCTGTAAATGATTTTATTTCTCCTTTGCTTATGAAGCTTAGTTTGGCTGGATATGAAATTATAGGTTGAAAATTCTTTTCTTTAAGCATGTTGAATATTGGGCTCCACTCTCTTCTGACCTGTAGGGTTTATGCTTAGAGACCCACTGTTAGACTGATGGGCTTCCCTTTGTGGGTAATCCGACCTTTCTCTCTGGCTGCCGTTAACATCTTTTCCTTCATACCAACCTTGGTAAGCCTGTTGCTTGTGTGTCTTGGGGTTGTTCTTCTCGAGGAGTATCTTTGTGGTGTTCTTTTATTTCCTAAATTTGAATGTTGGCCTGTCTTGCTGGATTGGAGAAGTTCTCTTGGATTATATCCTGAAGGACGTTTTCCAACTTGGTTCCATTTTCCTCATCACCTCCAGGTACACTAGTCAAATGTAGGTTTTGTCTTTTCACATAGTCCCATATTTCTTGGAGGTTTTGTTTGTTCCTTTTCATTCTACTTTATCTAATCTTGTCTTCATGCTTTATTTCATTAAGTTGATCTTCAATCTCTGATATCCTTTCTTCCGCTTGATCAATTTGGCTGTTGATACTTGTGTGCACTTCATGAAGTTCTCATGCTGTGTTTTTCAGCTCCATCAGGTCATTTATGTTCTTCTCTAAACTGGTTATTTTAGTTAGCAATTCCTCTAACCTCTTCAAAGTTCTTAGCTTCCTTGCATTGGGTTAGAACATGCTCCTTTAACTTGGCGGAGTTTGTTATTACCCACCTGCTGAAACCTACTTCTGTCAATTCATCAAACTCATTCTCTGTTTAGTTTTGTTCCCTTCCTGGTGAGGAGTTGTGATCCTTTGGAGGAGAAGAGACATTCTGGTCTTTGGCACTTTCAGCCTTTTTGCACTGGTTTTTCCTCATCTTTATGGATTTATCTACTATTGGTCTTTGATGTTGGTGATTTTCGATGGGGTTTTTGTGTGGACCTCTTTTTTGTTGATGTTGATGCTATTCCTTCCTGTTTGTTAGTTTTCCTTCCAACAGTCAGGTCCCTCAGCTGCAGGTCTGCTGGAGTTTGCTGGAGGTCCACTCCAGAGCCTGTTTGCCTGGATACCACCAGTGGAGGCTGCAGAACAGCAAAGATTGCTGCCTGTTCCTTCCTCTGAAAGCTTCATCCCAGAGGAGTACCCGGCAGATGCCAGCTGGAGCTCTCCTGTATGAGGTGTCTGTTGACTCCTGCTGACAGCTGTCTCCTAGTCAGGAGGCACAGGGGTCAGGGACCCACTTGAGGAGGCAGGTTGTCTGTTAGCAGAGCTCAAGCACTGTCCTGCGTGATCTGCTCCTCTCTTCAAAGCCAACAGGCAGGGACTTTAATGTCTGCTGAAGCTGCGCCCACAGCTGCCCCTTCCCCCAGTTGTTCTGTCCCAGGAAGATGGGATTTTTAACTATAAGCCCCTGACTGGGGCTGCTGCCTTTCTTTCAGAGATGCCCTGCCCAGAGAGGAGGAATCTAGAGAGGCAGTCTGGCTACAGAGCTTTGCCTAGCTGTGGTGGGCTCTACCCAGTTCAAACGTCCTGACAACTTTGTTTACACTGTGAGGGAAAAATTGCCTACTCAAGCCTCAGTATTGGCGGATATCCTTCCCCCCACCAAGCTCGAGCATCCCAAGTCAACTTCAGACTGCTGTGCCGGCAGCAAGAATTTCAAGCCAGTAGATTTCACCTTGCTGGGCTCCATAGGGGTGGGATCTGCTGAGCTAGACCACTCAGCTCCCTGGCTCCAGTCCCCTTTCCAGGGAAGAGAATGGTTCTGTCTCACTGACATTCCAGGCACCACTGGGATATGAAAAAAAAACTCCTGCAGCTAGCTCAACGTCTGCCCAAATGGCTGCCCAGTTTGGTGCTTGAAACCCAGTGCCCTAGTGGTATAGGCATCCAAAGGAATCTCCTGGTCTGCGAGGTTGCGAATACCATGGGAAAAGCATAGTATCTGGGCCAGAATGCACCATTCCTCATGGCACAGTCCCTCATGGCTTCCCTTGGCTAGGGGAGGGAGTTCCCCGACCCCTTGTGCTTCCCAGGTGAGGTGTCGCCCCACCCTGCTTCAGCTCACTCTCTGTTGGCTGCACCCACTGTCTAACCAGTCCCAATTAGAGGAGCTGGGTACCTCAGATGGAAATGCAGAAATCACCCACCTTCTGCATTGATATCACTGGGAGCTGTAGACTGGAGCTGTTCCTATTTGGCCATATCTGGCCAGCCACCTTCTTCTCTTTGAAATCTATTTTATCTAATATAAGTATAGCTACTCCTGCTTTTTTTTTGGTTTCCACTTACATGGGATATATGTTTCCATTACTTTATGTTTAGTCTATGCTTGTTTTACAGGTGAAGTGTGTTTCTTGTAGGCAACAGTTCATTGGGTCTTACTTTTTTTAAAAAATCCATTCAGCCACTCCACGCATTTCCATTGAAGATCTTAACCAATTTACAGTCAAGGTTATTATTGATAAGTAAATACTCCCTCCTGCCACTTTGCTATTTGTTTTCTGGTTGTTTCATGTTTTGTTTGTTCCTTCCTTGCTTCCTGTCTTCCTTTTTTGTGAAAGTGATTTTTCATGGGCACTATGTTTTATTTTCTGGTTTATATTTTTTGTGCAACTGCTGTAAGTTTTTTGATTTGAGTTTACATGAGATTTGTAAATAACATCTCACAACTCATTATATAAACTGATAATAACTTAACTATGATTATGAAAACAGACTAACAAATAAGCAAAGAGAAAATTAGTAAATATTTTGTACTTTAATTTCATCCCCCCACTTTTTTAGTTTTTGTTCTTCCTGTCTTATTACAGTTTCTATGTCTTAAAAAGTTGTAGTAGTTACTACATTTAATAGTTTTGTTTTTAGCATTCCTAGTAAAGATTTGAATATTTTATATACCACAATTACATTGTTACAAAATTCTGTGTTTGTGCATTTACTATTACCAGTGAATTCTGTACCTTCAGATGATTTCTTATTGCTCACTAATGTCTTTTTCTTTCAGACAAAACAACTACCTTTAGCATTTCTTGTAGGATAAGTGTGGTGTCGATGAAATCTCTCAGCTTTGGTTTGTCTGGGAAAGTCTTTATTTCTCCTTCATGTTTGAAGGATACTTTCACTGGATATACTATTGCATGGTAAAAGTTTCTTCTTCAGCCCTTCAAATATGTCATGCCACTTTCTCCTGGCCTGTAAGGTTTCCACTGAGAAATATGCTGCCAGATGTATTAGAGCTCCATTATATGTTATTTGTTTATTTTATCTTGCTGTTTTTAGGATCCTTTCTTTAGCCTTGACCTTTGGGTGTATGATTACTAAATGTCTTGAGGCAGTCTTACTTGGGTTATATCTGCTTGGTGTTACAATGTAATCTTCTTGTACTTAAATAAGGACATCTTTCTCTAGGTTTAGAAAGCTCTCATTATTATGCCTTTAAATAAACTTTAACCCTAATCTCTCTCTTTCTACCTCCTCTTTAAGGCCAGTAACTCTTAGATTTGCCCTTTGGAGGTTATTTTCTAATCTTGTAAATGTGCTACACTCTTTTTTATTCTTTTTGTGTCTCCTGTGACCTTATTTTCAATGTCTGTCTTCAGGCTCACTAATTCTTTCTTCTGTTTGATCAATTATGCTGTTGAGACTCTGATGCATTCCTCAGTTTATTAATTGAATTTTTCACCTCAAGAATTTCTGCTTGATTGTTTTAAATCATCCCAATCTCCTTATTAAATTTGTCTAATAGGATTCAGAATTCCTTCTCTGTGTTGGATTTTATTGAGCTTCTTCAAAACAGCTATTTTGAATTCTCTGTCTGAAAGTTCACATATCTCTGTCACTCCAAAATTGGTCATTGTTGCCTTATTTAGTTCACTTGGTGAGGTCACTTTGGTGCCTCTTTCCTTAAGTCTTGATGCTTATCATTGTTTGCTGATGTCTGGGCACTGAAGAGTTAGAAATTTATTCTAATCTTCATAGTCTTGGCTTGTCTGTACTGGTGCTTCTTAAGAAGGCTTTCCAAGTATTCAAAGGGAATTGATTGTTGTGTCCTAAGTCTTTGGTCACTGCAGCCATATGTACATTAGGGCATAACCCAAGCCCAGTAATACTGTGACTCTTGTAGACTCATAGAGATACCACTTCGGTGGTCTCAGGCAAGAGCTAGGAGAATTCCTGGATTCCTGGATTACCATGCATTGCCTCTTCTTCTCTTCCCTTACTTCCCCTCAGACAAATAGAGTCTCTCATTCTCCATGCTCAGCTGCCTGTAGTTGGAAGAGGGAAAATACAAGCACTCCCATGGCCATCACCACTAAGGCTGTGCTCAGTCACACCTGAAGCCAGCACAGTACTGGGTCTCACTTAAGGCCTGTGACAACTACAGTGTGACTACCACTGATGTTTATTCAAGACCTATGTGCTCTTTACTCAGAAGGTGATGAGTCCTGCCAGGCCTGGTCTCTCCCTTCAGGGCTGGTTCTCTTCTGACCCAGGTTAGATCTTAAAAACCCCTCTAGGAGCTATGGCATAAAATCAGGGACTTTAGGAGTCTTCTTGGTGCTTTACTTTACCGTCCTGAGCTGGCATCCAAGTTGCAAGACGAAGTCTTTTTTACTCTTCCCACTCCTTTCCTCAAAAAGAAATCGTATGTCCCTGTGTCTACCAAAGCCGAATATGTGCTGGATTAGATCTGAATCTAGCACAATACTGAATCTTGCCCAACATCCATGGCAACTGCTTTCTGACTACTGCTGATATTTATTCCAGGATAAAGGATTCGCTAGTCAGTGGGTTGTAAATTTTGCCAGGACTGGATCCTTCCCCGCAGGCCCAGAGAATTCTGGCCCAGGGTGGGTCTAGAAATGTCATCCAGGAGCTGTGCCTGGAATAGGGGTCTCAGGACTCTCCTTGATCCCTTATTTTACTGTGGCTGAGCTGGTATCTAAGTTGCAAGACAAAGTCCTCTTTATGCTTCCCTCTCCTCCTGGAGCTGCAAGCCATGCTACCTGAAGTTGAGGGATGGGTGACACAAGCACTCCCTTGGCTACAACTGGTGCCTCGGTGGGTCATATGCAGGCCAAGTCTACTATCTCCAGGCCCCAAACAGTACCAAGACTTGCCCAGGAATTGTCATCCTTACGGCCTTACGGCCTAGACTGCCTTTCAAGTTTATTTAGAACCCCAGAGCACTTTAGCCCGTGGTGGTGGAGCTAGCCAGAACTTAGGTTCTGACTGCTGAAATGGAAGATTTCCCTCTGGCTAGACCTGGTCTAAATGCTCTTTCTGTGGATGCCATCCAAATTCTGCCCTGTATTGCTTTCTGCTGTGACAGGGCAACCTGGAGTTCCAATACAAAGTCTCACAATCACTGTGCTCTCTCTCCTGTAAATGCATAGATTCTCTCTCTGCACCACAGAGTTGCTGCCGGCGATTAGGGTAGGTGATTCAAGACTGTCTTTCCCATCCTCTTTGGTGCCTCTTTCCTTAATATGATGTCAAAATCAGGTACTGTGATTGCTCTCCTGATTTTTGGTTCTTATGCAGATGCTTTCTTGTGTGGATAGTTGTTTAATTTGGTGTTTCTCTGGCAGGTGGGGGACAATTGCTGGATATTCTATTTAGCCATCTTGCTCCACCTCCCTCCCATACTTTTCTCTTTGATTTGTTAATGTGGGGAATTACAATAATATGCTGTTTTTCATAATGTTACATCATTCTTCCATTCTTAAAATAAATTTAACTTGGTACTGTTGAGTTTTCCTTTTCACTTATTACTGGTTTGTTTATATTTTCCTTTGGATAATTGGACCTACCTTAATGATTAATATTAGCCTACAATTTTTACATGCCATGCTCTCTGCATATGGTTTTGCTGGCAAGGTTATACTGAATTTGTAAAATAATATGACAGTATTTTCATTTTTTAAAATATTCAGAATACATAGTAATTTTTGAATTAAATAGTGTATTTTTTAGTTTCTTGATTTTTTGGTCTTCCTTTAAATAGTGTGAAACTTTATCAGTCAGTTAAGTTAAGCTTGATCCTTTTGTTTGTTTGTCACTTTACTAGAGAGAGACTAGTGCTGCCTTTTCTCTGACATCAGTTTAGTCTTACTGCAAGGCTGGGCCCTTCTGGGCAAGGTTCAGAAAGTGCCTTCAGACAGAAACTTAAAGTATTCTTTGCAACTCACCTCATTACTTTATTTTCTCTCAGGGAGAATAATCCTTTGATGCCTGTTGCCTAATGTCTGAAAATCATTATTTCATGTACAGTCATTCATTGCTTAGTAATGAGGATGTGTTCTGAGAAATGTGTTGTCTGGAGATTTTTCTTGTTTGAACATCATCAGGTGTACTTACACAAACCTAGACAGTTAGCCTACTACACATCTAAGCTATATGATATAGCTTATTGCTCCTAGGCTACAAACACATAAAGCATGTCACTGTATTAAATACTGTAGGCAATTGTAACACAATGTCAAGTATTTGCATATCCAAACATATAAAAGTGCAATAAAAATACAATATTATAATCTCATGGGACCACTGTCATATATACAATCTGTCATTGACTGAAACATTATAATATAGCATGCGACTGCATTTTATCTTCCAGTTTGTTTGTTTACTTATATATTTATTTATTTATTTTTGCAATAGGAAGGCAAGTTTAGTACCAACTGTTCTGACATGTCAAAAGTTGAAAATTTCTGTTCCATTAAATTTTATTTTTATATTTTCTTTTTCCTTCTATTATTGCATTTGTTGTGTTCTCTTTTTCTAGCTTCTTAGGTTAGATGCTTACCTTCTAGATTTTGAGTACTTATTATTGCCTTTTATATACATTGAAGACTACATATTTCCTTCAAAGTACTATTTTGGCTGCACTCCACATGTTGTAAGGTGGTATATTCAGTGCATTGCTGAAAACGTTATATGCATTATAAATTCTTCCTTGCTCTACAACATATTTAGAATGCCATTTTTAACTTAGTCATTTATAATTAACTGAACTACATAATCAGAGCATATTGTTTCTATAGTTAATGTTTATCAGTTATCTGAAAAGTTTGAGAATTTATGACACATTAATTGTCAATTTTGGTAAACATGATAAATATTCCATGAATGCTTAAGAGAGTTATGGGCTTCCTAATTTTTACTATATTTATCCATTTTATTAAGGTTATTAATTGTCTTATATTCTTATTAATTTTGTCTGCTTGATCTGTCAATTATTTAGAAGGGTAGGTTGAAATCTCACATGATATTGATTACTTTGTCCACCGATGTTTATAGTCATGTCTTTTTTTCGCATATATTCAGAGGTTATGCTATTATAAACTTAATGATCGGAAATAAATTATGTCTATGAAGACCTGAACCTGTTGACATTATATTATAACCTTTCCTTAACAATGTTTTTACTTTAAAATGCATTTTATCATGATAAAGTGACTCAAATATTCCTTAAGTAAGTAAAAGCAGATAATTTTAAGTGATATTAACTTTTTCCCACTTAACTTACCAGTTCAAGCATAAATAAAGTCTGATTAGGAGAAACTATGCCTGCACTTCATTAAAAGTACAGAAAAATATTTTCCCATTGGAAATATTATATCCTTACATATCAGACTGTCATGTATCTTCTACTTTAGGATTGAACCATAAAATATTTTATGTTGAAAACGACTGAAATAGACAAGCACAGTCATACACACATTAAAATGCACCATTAAAAATATCTTTTTAAAGTTCATGTGGAACCAAAAAAGAGCCCACATTGCCAAGACAATCCTAAGTCAAAAGAACAAAGCTGGAGGCGTCACGCTACCTGACTTCAAACTATGCTACAAGGCAAATAGCATGGTACTGGTACCAAAACAGAGATATAGACCAATGGAACAGAACAGAGTCCTCAGAAATAATACCACACATCTACAGCCATCTGATCTTTGACAAACCTGACAAAAACAAGACGTGGGGAAAAGATTTCCTATTTAATAAATGGTGCTGGGAAAATTGGCTAGCC
>NW_016814757.1:135119-139800 GCF_001698545.2 Rhinopithecus bieti | reverse complement strand
TTTCTATTTTATTTTTTTTTTTTTTTTTTTTTTTTTTTTTTTTCTTTTTTTTTTTTTTTTTTGAGACGGAGTCTCACTCTATCACCAAGCTGGAGTGCATTGGCACAGTCTTGGCTAACTGCAACCTCCGCCTCCCGGGTTCAAGTGATTCTCCTGCCTCAGCCTCCTGAGTAGCTGAGACTATAGGCGCACTCCACCATGCCCAGCCAATTTTTGTAGTTTTAGTAGAGACGGGGTTTCACCATGTTGGCCAGGATGGTCTCGATCTCTTGACCTTGTGATCCACCCGCCTCGGCCTCCCAAAGTGTTGGGATTACAGGCATGAGCCACCATGCCTGGCCAGACTGTGTTTCTTAAAAATAAAATGTTCTGTAATTCTACATTGCCCATGTGTGCTGAATGAAAGAACAAGAAAGGGATCATTAATGTAACTTAGGAAGTAATGCAAAAAGGAAATTTCAGTGTATGAAATGCTACTCTCATAAACTGAAAAAATGAAATCCATTCCACCACGCATTTAGCTTTCTTTCAGATTACTCTGCAAGCACGTGTCTATTTTTCTTTATCTTCTGCCAATCTCCAGCAGCTTTCATCGTATTTTTTTTTCCCAAAGCAGAACTGTCTATTAAAGGTTTTCTTCAGAAAGAACTACTGGGCAGTAGTACTCCGAAGGACCCAAAAGAGTTAATGTACGAAACCTGTATGTGCAGCCACAAAATCTAGGAACAGCATGTGACTAAGATAGGATTGTTTACTCTGCAAGTAACACTCCTGGTCAGTGCTAATTTGAAAGACTTCCAATTCTGGGGATCTTCAATCAATGGGAAGGATTCTCCATGAAGGAATACAGTCACCCGTGAAAGATGTTGTGTCCAAATACAAAACATTCCCCTCAGGGGGTTAGGATGAGGCTCACTCACTCATGCATTTGGCAAATATAATTTGAGTTTTTATCATGTGCCAGGCAGAATTCTAGGTGGTAGGAACAGAGAAGTCAAGTAAGAGAAGTTTTCATCTTTGTGGTGTTGAGGTTGTGATGGAAGAACACAGACATTAATCAGTAAGTATTTGAAAAGATACTACCATTTCAGAGAGTCATAAATGTTATGAAGAATGTAAGTCAGAATAGTGGAATTGAGGGAGATTGAAACTTGGGAGTTGGGAAAATAAGCTACTTAAGATAGGGCGTTTGGATAATGTCTCTTCCAGGAAAGGACACGTGAACTGAGAAGAGACAGAATTATAAGGACGCAGTCACAGGAAGATAAAGGGAGGGATACGGGCCCAGTCAAGGCACTGGCAAGTGTAAGGCTCGGGCTCAGAATCACATTCCCTTCCCCTTAGTTGAGAATTAGAGCACCAAGGATGACTGTCTATGGCAGAGATGAGTGGTTAAGAAGGGAGAATTTAGAAACATGGTACAATATAGTCCCTTTTAGAGAGCATGACAGGTGAAAGGATGTAGTGTATCCTGCCCTAAGGAGAACAAGAAGATCTGAACAAACAAATTGGTCTAAAGAGACAGGAAGATGGGATAGGGGAATTAAAGCAGAGGCTGCCAGAAGCAAGATGACAATTCTAAGGACAATATACATTTATTTATATACTTTGGAAAAGATGTATCTCTTCTACAAGGCTGTAATTTTCTTAGAACAGGTTTTTTCTTATCCATTTTTCTATTTTTGATGTGGTTTATCATCCCCCAAAACGACCTATGATTGATTGTACTCCCAAAGAATAAATGCTCATTAAATATCTGTAGAGAATAATCATGAAATCGGAGACATTTAGGTAAAGCTATATGGAATTACACTCAGAGGTCATTTGAACGGGAAAAAACATGTTGCGGAGAGAGGAATTATAGAATACAACCTGGACAGTGCATATTAGAGGCAATTTTGAATACTGAAGACTATTTTAAACTACTCTGGATGATCGTAGTGTCTCCAGAAATCTTGTGCAAAGTATAACCTTTGTCTGAGTTTCACTTTTAATTAAGATTTGTATTTTTTCCAGACTCATCAGTGAGAAAAGAAAGAGCAAGCATACAATGGTAAGAGCCAGCATATACAGCACACCAGTCTCAAAATTAGTGATGGCAAAGATAATTAACAGAAAATGTCAATGCGATGAAGTGTTGTCACAAGATAACGGTCTCCTGCTGCTATATAAATGTTGAACCGAAGCCCATTTTTCAAAACAAATGTCAAAGTTGAGACAGGAATTTTTAACCCACAAAATATTAACCTTTAAACAAGGTTCTATTGCAATAATGTATTTCTGATACAGTGTATTTTGCTCTAAAATGCTAGAAAAGTAATAATTTTAATAGGGATGCTACAAATGTGCCCTAACAGTTATTTGCTATAATAGTTAATGCTATGGGTAGTCAACTGGATCAAAATCTGGATGCTTTTATTTTTAACATTTTAGAGATAATTATTTTAGTGTGCTTTCCAGTATAACCAGCTGTCATCTTACTACTTATACAGGCACCCTTAAAAATAATGAAAGTCTGAATGGCAGATTATATTCTTAATTATCAATAAACATGTCACTGATACAAATATTTTTAATTTAATTATTAAATTTTAATCTAATACCTTCAATTGAGCATTATAGTTTGATATGCCCATTTTTTAAAAAATGATTGTTAATAACTTTTTTTTCTTCTAAGGAATGTATCTTTTCAAATTCCAGATGATTGAAGGTAACATTACAAACAAGGTGACAATTCAGTAATCACATGAATTAATATAGGAAGCTACTATAGCAGCAAGAGATCCCTGTGTAAACTGTTTTATCTAAACTCACTTTATTAGAAGAATTTTGTGCCAATTATCAATTTATTTGTCTCTCAACTGAAAATCTCCCTTTTAATCCTGCTATACAATAATGGAGGAAAACCTTGTAAAAATTTCTTCTTTGTCAGTGGCAAAAATATTAAGTCTGTTAGTGCAGTGTAACTTCTGCACTTTGTTAGTTCATGTAAACTTCCGCAGTGTTCAGCAGTCAGCAACACTTCTCTACGAGCAGCTTCCCCCAGAAGGCACCTTCCAAACACATCACCGTGGGTCGTGGTGGAAGGGAGCCTCCCAATGCATGACCCTTGCTGAGTGTTACCAGTGAGTTCCACAATGTGGGGACTTCGGCAAACACTTCCACCTTCCTTCAGACCACTGCCATCCTCCCCAACAAGGTCTGGATCTCAGTCCTGAGAGGTAGGTTCTTCCATCTATGTCCTTTCCTGGGTTGCTTTGCCTCAGCTATAAAGGCAGGGGCTCCTCCCTATTTCTGCTCTTCCTGTATTCTTCAAAATTTTCTTTTTCCATTAGTAGGTAATCCATTATAATTAACTCTTTACATTTAACCTCCCCTGTTAAAATTACTGTGTGGCTTCTGTGTCCTAATTGGTCGGTGAATAATACAACTTTCCATTTCACTCCATCCATTTTTAAATGTTACCAGAATATAATGGCTTCTTTATAGATTTTCTCATTGAGGTAGGAGTCACGTAACATAGAATTAACCTTTTTCTTTTTTGAGATGGGTCTCACTCTGTCACCCAGGCTGAAGTGCAGTGGCAGGATCTCGGCTCACTGCAGTCTCAACCTCCCAGGCTCAAGTGATCCTCCCACCTCAGCCTTCTGAATAGCTGGAACTACAGGTGTGCACTGCCATACCTGGCTAATTTTTTTTTGTATTTTTGGTAGAGATGGGGTTTCACCATGCTGCCAAGGCTGGCCTCGCACTTCTGAGCTCAAGCGATCTCTGCCTGGGCCTCCCAAAGTTCTGGAATTACAGGCGTGAGCCACCACACCTGACCAAAATTAACCATTTTAAAGTGTATGATTCAGCGCATTTAACATTTCACGATGTTGTACAACCACCATCTTCCTCTGTCTAGTTCCAAGACATTTTCATCACCCCAAAAGATAAACCTGTACTCATTAAGCAGTCACTCCCTATTTCCCCTCCCTGCCCCACAGGTCCCTGGCAATCACCAATCTGTTTTCTAACTGTATGTCTTTTCATGTGCCAATTATTTCACATAAATGGAACCATACAATATGTGACCTTTTGTTTCTGGCTTCTTTCACAAGCATAATGTTTTCAAGGTTTATCCATATTTCAGCATGTATCAGTAATTCATTCCTTTTAAGCTAAGTAACATTCTATTTTATACACCAAGTTCGTTTATCCATTCATCCACTGAAGGACGTTAGGGTTGTTTGTACCTTTTATCTATTATGAATAATGCTTCCATGAATATTCCTGTACAAGTATTTGTATGAGTACCTGTTTTTAATTCTTTAGGATATATACCCAGAAGTAGAAGTGCTGAATCTTAGGCTAATTCTATGTATAACTTTTTTACAAACCACAAAACTGTTTTCCGCAGTAGATGCACCATTTTACATTCCCTCCAGCAATACACAAGGGCTCCAATTTCTCCATGTTCTTTTCGTTATTTTCCATTGTTTAAATTACAGCCATTCTAGTGGATGTGAAGCAGTATCTCATTGTCGTTTTGCAGTTCCCTAATGCATATGATATTGAGCATCTCAGAATGTGCTTGTTTCATGTGCATGATTTCATATCTGCCCTACAGAAATCTGTCTTCAAATCCTTTGCGTTTTTTTAGATTTACTTTTTATTTATTTATTTATTAAAATTATAG